>NC_089749.1:2717703-2752703 GCF_040412425.1 Macrobrachium rosenbergii | reverse complement strand
ACTTGGGCCCTAGTGATCAGGCTAATGTCTGCCGCAGTGTCTACTGTGACCGGGAGGGTCACGGGCAGGCTAGTGCTCTGAAGAGGGGCCACCGAGATGAACTGGGTTTCCAGTCTCTCGGGGTAAAGGATCCGGTGCGGACCAGCAGCAGAAAATGAAGTGCTGATTAGGTTGACAAATTTGGTGGTGGGGACATGATGTGGACAGGCCGGAGATCCAGCATTGTAGTGGCTAGCAGCCCCACAGGATCTGCACGGGCCTTTTGGATGGGCTCGGTGGCCTGCAGTAACTGTTGGAGGAGAGGGCTGAGCGGATGAATCGGGAGCGGAGTCCTGGCTGGTAGGGTTAGGCTGCTTATTAGTGCCAAGTTTGTATCGGCACTCAGCTTCAGCGTGGCCCCCTTCTTGCAATAGTTGCATATGGTCGTCCTACTAGGCAGTCCATTCTTGGGCGAGTGGAGTTCGAGAGGTAGGCCGGAGGGATGATTCGCTTCTGAGAGGTGCTATGCGACTGATTGAAGGTTTCCCACGAATCAGCCATGCGACAAGCTTCCATAAGTGTGGAGGGCTGTTTATCGTTAAGATATACTGCAAGGGCCCTGGCACACATTGGAAAAGGTCTTCTAGCATGGTCCGATTGAAGAGATCCTCAAACGTCGTGCAGGCCAAGGAGTCGAACCAGCGCGTACGGACTGGGTTTTGTGACATGCCCATTCCGTCCAAGACCAGCCAACTTCCTTGGCAAGACCTCGGAACCGTTGTCTCCATTTTTCTGGGGTTATCTCGTAGGCCTTGGTAATGACTCTACGAACTTCCGCCATGTTGCCTCTCTGGCTCTTCTCCAGTGAGCGGCGCTGCCTTGGCTTTTCCCTCCATATGCTTGGCTAGTATTAAGGCTCTCTCCGTCTCCGTGGTGCTGTAGTTATCGAAAAGAGCCTCGATCTCCTCCAGCCATGCTTCTGGCTCGTCCTCAGTCCACTTGGGGACTAGGGAATTGATGCTCGAAATTGGAGCGTTTGATGCAGCAGGTGTAGGACTGGAGGCTTGATGGCTAGCCATAGCTTCTGCATTCTCCATTTTCGCTCTCTCAAGCTCGAGCTCCTTCTCCTTTAGGGCTAACTCAGTTTCCTTGCAGGCTAACTCATGCTGTCTCCTTCTTTCTTCTCTTTCCTCTTCATATTGCCTTTGCTCGGCTTCATACACCCTTCGTTCTTCTTCATACTTCCTCTGCTCGGCTTCATACTTCCTCTGCTCGAGTCTTTCTTCCTTCTCCCGCTTGGCCAAGTCGTCCACTTGCTCCTTAACCCAGGTAGTAAGTTCCGAGCCGGTGAGACCTGCCGCCGTCCCCAGCCCCAGGAAAGTTTTATAATGCTCGGCTGCCATGGTTCTGGTGGGGAAGGGCGTCTAACCGGGTCGACTGGGCGTACTTGGGCAGCGAGGAAGTGTCTCTTCAATGAAGTGGCACCCTTTCAAAAGGTGGCACTGTAGTTTGGGTGTGCCGTGTACAGGTCACACTGGTGGCACTCAGTATCCCTAGGCACTGGTGCAGGTTAGGTCCCAGAAGAACCTTCTCTTCTGTGTTCCCTTTTGGTTTTGTTTTATTTATTTTCCTGGATTCTTGCTTGGTGGCACTTATGGTGCCAATGTGTTCCTAGGGACCCTCTACTGGAGTCCAACTAGGCTATATGGGAGGAAAGGCACTCTACACCCCCTGCAGAGTGCAACAATCGAATGAGAGAGAAAGGGAAGGTAAAAGAGAGAGAGAGAGAGAGAGATAGAGAAGTAAGCTATTCCAGTGATGAGTGCTGCAAATTATTGGCACTGTGGAATAAAGTGAATTTGTTTTTTTTTTTTTTTTTTTTTTTTTTTCTTCAAGATCCTCGTGAGTGGCTGGTCCCAGTACCGGCCCCTTCTTTTTTTCAGAGGGTGAAAACTACTGTTGGCTTCGGTCTGGATAGCAGGCCTCACTCGTGACCGACAGTTTATCACTGTATCGTAAGTACTCTTAACTTGTCCTCATCTATTGTGGGACAGAGGTGTTTCTTTTATTTGGTTAAAGTATTCGAATTAATTAGCCTAGTGTCGGCCGTTCTTTCTTTGAAGAGGGTCACGTACACTTAGGTTAGGAATGCTTACTTGAATGACGAGAGAGAGAGAGAGAGAGAGAGAGAGAGAGAGAGAGAGAGAGAGATTTTCAATCAGCGAATTTCTTGCTGCTTGAGAACATGTAAACAAAGATTTTATACATGCACAATGGCATGGATCTTAATAAAAATGATATAGATGCGTCGTCTTGGCTTCCTTAGGGATTACTTTATTATCTTAATTTTCCCGGGAGCCGACGTCACAAAAGTTTATCGTAAAAATTTTAAATTTTCTTTATATGATTTTTATAGCAGGTATTTGTATAGGAACTTGTTATGGTATTACTCCTAACTAAGGCCTATCTTTCCCTGCCTAAATTATCTTTTGTTTTTTTTTTTTCTACCGAAGTCTGTCTAACTTCTACTACGCCGAGAAAGTAGTTCCAAAAGGGCTGGGAGCAGAGTGGTCACAACAGAGAATGACAATAACAAGGTCTTAAGATGGCGGAAAATCCCGTTAGGCCTAAGTTTCAAAGACAACCTCGCGGCGCGAAGGAAACCCCAAAATGGCCGTTCTCTCACAAACAGTTCGAACAATTTCAAAACAACTGCGGAGGAATCGGGTATTTTCTTTTTAGCACAAATTCAAACAACGAAACAAATGCAGGTATCCAGATTTTACTTTAAATATACCAATCATGCATAGCGTTTTACGTTACGGATGGAAAACTAAATTACCAAACAACTTTGTGTCTTTTGTTATCGTTCTCTCGCGGTGAAACATCCTCGGCAAACAATGGAATAGATTTGCGTGATTTGGAATGGACCAAATTTACTTTACTGAAAATGTATTTTATGATACAATTACTACTTCCGTTCGTTCACCACTTCACTGACACGGTTTTTAAATGATTCCCGCTATATGCAAACAATAACGATCGGAATTGCCGACGCGATTTCTAAATTACTTTGTGTACATGAACTGGCTCCGCTTTTTCCGGCCTTAAGATACGTTATGGACGACTTAACTCGAATGCTCCGAACACAGTAAAAATGCCATTCATAAATTATGTCTCTCGTTATAAATTATGTCTCACTCTGTTTCTACACCCTTCCTACCTATGCTAATTCTCGCTACACTTGTTATTATAACTATTCTCTTTACTGCTTATTATTATGCCTCGTTCCTTGTTTGGAAGAATGAAATGGAGTTCGATATCTGACTTTTATTTTTTGGAATTAATGTAATTTTAATTTCCTTTTCTCCAGATTCTTTCTCTAAAATGTACTTTAGATTCTACGCAAGGTCGCCAATGTTACGTGTGAGGAGTCTTGGTTGATCATGTATTATTCAATTTACGTAAATTTTACGGCCCTGCAAACCAAGATTACACGTAACCTGTCACTTGAAGCCAAAAGTTAACCTCAAAGACAGACGTTAATTAGCCAAAGGTCGCCAGTTAAGGGTTATTAACCTTAACAAAGAATATTTGAGATGAATTTGATTTTAAACGCAACGGTTCTCCCAAACATTCGGACGCGAGGCATACAAAAGCATCGAGATTTAACCTGATTTGCTTACCCTAAATCCTAGGTATTTTACTGGAATAACGGGGTTGAAGCTAACAATAAAATAATTAGGCTTAATCTAGACTTTGTAAACACATATACCCTAAGTGGTGGCTGAAGGAAGAAAACAAAGAAAAAATGTGAAATACAGAAAAGTACTAGTCAATCGACGAAGCTTCAACAAGAATCGGACTTACCGTGAACGTCGAGTCGCTGCGCAAACGAGGGACCTCAGGAGTCGTATTCTGGCAGTCTTCCCAATTCACTAATTAAGATAGACGTAGGAGGAAAAGTAATAAAGAATAAAGAATATCGTTCGGACACGCACGCAGCGTCACCCTCGTTTAGTGACCGCTGGAGTCTCTCTGACGACCTCGCTTTGTTCCCGCCAGGTGAGGGCTTATACCGCCCCGGGCAATCCGACCTTGACAAAGGCATCGTCGAATGCATAGAATAAAGCTTAAGGGCCACCATAACTAGGGTCATTGAGCGTAAACCCTCTCTGAGGCTTATGTCCCTAATGCCTAGCATATTTTGTTTACAAACTTTCCAGCCTATGCGGCGCCATTTGTCTACTGCGGATTGTTATTTTTAAATTGCCTAGCCTACCGGCGGGCAGAGATGTTCTCTGTCGAGGTGAATCGGACTAATATTCCTACCTAAATACATCGAGGGCGAACAGCAGTAATATTTATAAAAATATATATATATATAAATATACATATATATATATATATATATATATATATATATATATATATATATATATATATATATATATATATATATATATATATATATATATATATATATATATATATATATATATATATATATATATATATATATATATATATATATATATATATATATATATATATATATATATATATATATATATATATATATATATATATATATATATATATATATATATATATATATATATATATATATATATATATATATATATATATATATATAAAGAGGAGGTAAAACGAGGCTTGCATAAAAGAAAATTTTAACTGTGTTTCTCGTAAGAACAAGCAACTGGTATTGAAATTACAAGAACGGCGTAAAAGGCCACAGCCAGAGGACGGCATAAGCTATATATCTCTCTCTCTTAGTAAACAAATGCCTCCGATTTCAAGCGGAATCAAATGAAGTATCCAAGGCAAATTTACAAGTCCGCATCTCTTGCTTGTTATTCGCTTAATCATCGCACACTCGGAGGATACAGGAAAGGAGGAGGAGGAGGAGGAGGAGGAGGAGGAGGAGGAGGAGGAGAAGGAGGAGGAGGAGTTAGATTGAGGGAAGAAAGCAGGGTGGACAAGCTGAGAGAGAAGAATGTGGAATTAAGAGTAATTATTGTTTTGTAATTTCTCTTGCTAACTCATCGGAACTGATACACATTGTTATTTGGCATAACTTATGTTGCTCATTTCATAAATTCGGAAAAAATATTGATATCAAAATTGTAAACGCTGGCAACTAAACAAATATGAGCCCACTAACACAAAGAGAAAAAAGAAAGGAGCCCATAAGTCGGGAGTTTCTCTCTCCACTTCCGTATATTACCAACAGTTTGACAGTATGAGTACACTAATTCATAATCATATTTAATAATAACAAAGTGCAACAATGATGACAAACAATATCTGAGAAGACAACAGCTATATCAATCAATAAGCACGACTGTCCGGGTGCGGACTTTCCTCTCGGCCGTAATGCTGATAGAACACGAGTAATGGCGGTTGTAAAACTGAATCATTCGTAAAAAATCATTGATCTGCTGGGAGCATGACGGTTCTCGATAAAAGATTTATCCGCTTCATTCACTACACGAAAGAATTGTGTCTTCTTGAGATATGAATGAACGGACCAGTACTTCTTAAAGTTAGAAAATCAGTTCACTGAATAGAAATGACGATGAAGTACAAAGAAATCTAAAGTAATGAACTCAAAATTTCTTAAGTCGATTTGTTTGTCTTTCATTTACAGTGCATTTTTACCTATGTATCCCAAAATATAAGCTGAAAAGTAAGATAAAGAAGCAGGAACGAGGAAAAGTGGATTCGGTAGAAACAAAAATCCTCCCTTCCTAAATAGAGGGAAAGTAAGACGACCGAATTCTAATTCTGGGAAACGCTACCTAAATAGCATCTCCTCGTAAAGAAAAAAACTTAATAAAACAAAACAAAAAAGAAACCCAAGAGAAAACGAACTATTCATAACTGGGCAAAATAACCCAGATCTCCACCCGGGACCCTCCGACTCACAAATCCCCTGAAATGAGTCCTCAGTGATTGTATCAGAAGGGGGGATTATACAACATGAGGCGGATTTTGCAGAGCAGTGTCAGGGGGAAGGCAGGGAAGCTAAACTGAATTTCCACGGCATAGTTTGTTATCATAAATTATTTTTTTTCGAGCTTCAGTTGGCTTCGGGATCATTTTTCTACTGTGCAATGGTCATCACGAACAGCGTTTTGTTGGAATGCTGATTCTCTGCTTAGTTACTAAAGATTGGCGTTCTTAGTTTTAAGAAAGGTTGAAATGGTTCTTTCAAAAACATTGTCACTAGGATTTATCCTTTTAAAATTGTTATTCAATTTCTCGAACATGTTTATATTTGGGGATTTCTTCATGTATCTTTACTAGTGATTTTCATGTTCGTTTTCCTTCATATTTTGTTTTATTCATTTCAAAGTTTCGACGTTTTATCTAATGAAGCCTCTCAACTTTGCGGATGACCTTTTTTGCCTTCCATGTGAATAATACTTCCGTTACTGCTAATAATAATACACATAGCACAGAAATACATGCCATTATATTCTTTTTCGAGATAATACTTTCGGTAAACACCACTGATGCTCATCGATTTGCATGAAACATGATTGCTCATTATAAAATATTTATCTGCTTCATTCATTACACGAATCAATTATGTCTTCTTGAATTATAAATAAACGGAAGAGTTATTCTTATTGTTATGAAAATTTAGTTCACTTAACTTAAAAACGACGATGAAACAGAGGAAATATAGAGGAATATATTAAATACCCTAAGTAGATTTGTTTGAATTCCCTCTAAAGTGTCTCTTTCCCTCTGTTTCCCAAAATATAAACTGAAAACTAATATAATGAAAAGGGGAAGGTAAAAAACAGAAGTGTAGACGAACACAAAAATCTTTCCATCCCAAAATGAGGTAAAGTAAGACGAACGAAATTCTTATTCTGGGAAACGATCTCTTAGTAGCATCTCCTCAAAAAAAAAAAAAAAAAAAAAAATTGAAACTCAAGAAAGCAGAACTATTTACACCTGGATAAAATAACCCAAATCTCGACCCCGGGCCCTCCGCCCCACAAATCCCCTGAAATGCGTCTCCAGTAATTGTATCACAAGGGAGAATTATACAACACGAGACGGAAGGGGGAAGGCAGAGAAGCTAAATTGAATTTCCGTGTCATGGTCTGTTTTCATAGATTGATTTTGTTTCGAGCTGCAAGTTGGCTGTGGGATCATTTTTCTTATTGTAACTAGTTAATCGTGCAGAGCGTTTTGTTGGAATGATGATTCTCTGCTTATTTTCTTGAAGAAGATCGACGTTCCTTATTTTAAGAAAGGTTAAAAAGCCTTTTTAAAAGGCATTGCCACTTAGATCTATTCTTTGGAAATTATCTAAAAGTATTTTTGTACATGTTTATGTTTTGGGATTTGCTAATGTTTCTTTTTCTGTGATTCGCATATTTGTTTTCATTCATATTTGTTTTCTTCATTTCATATTTTCGTCGTTTTAAGCTATGGAAGCGTCTTAAACTATGGGATGACCTTTTAGGCGTTCATAAATATTTGAAAGTAATACTAATGCTAAATATAATATAATATAGACATTGCAACTTGCCCATGAGAAAAAGATTACATATGCTCAGCGCCTTGCTAACAACATGTAACCTCTGATATTTGATATCCCAGACTGTTTACGGGAACTGTTATGTGCTAATAAATGTTGATCTGGTTTTAAAGTAGTGTAATGGACTATAATATAGAAATTTCTTTTCCTAATACACTTTATGGTAACACTGTCGGAAGTTAAGATATCTGGAATCATGCTTATGAATATAAGTAAATTTTACCATAAATTTAAAATGCATATATATATATATATATATATATATATATATATATATATATATATATATATATATATATATATATATATATATATGTATATATATACAGGCACACAAGCACACACAATGCGGGAGTGACTTTGTTTCGTTTTCTTCTGGAAACACCACTGCGCACACGCATATGCAGAAGTGAATTCAACCTCTGGTTTGGCTTTTTATATATATACTGGAAATCTGTAATGCAAGTATCTCTCTCTCTCTCTCTCTCTCTCTCTCTCTCTCTCTCTCTCTCTCTCTCTCTCTCTCCTAGCAGAAAACCAAAGTTTCATATCTCTGAATCATCAGAGTCCGCAGCGGAACGAGAAAAATCAGCAGTTTCCGTCAAGTCCAAACTTTAATAATTAGCTGCTTTATTGGAAATACGATAATAGAGGCATCCGCTGATATTTTCCATTTGTTATGTAACGTGTTGCAGACTGTAACACCAACATAGTTTGTTTGCTGGATGAATACACACACACACACACATTTTCCACAGTTAGGTTTCCCACTGGAAGAAAGCCTACCTTAGAAGAACTTTTTGGAAAGGTCTACCCTGGTGGGTCTCCCCCGATAAACAGCCCCCCTCGCCGCTGTAACGACCTTCCTTGGAAAATCCCCCATGAAAGGGCTATTCTACAAGGCCACCCGAGAAAGGCCTTCCTGAGAAGGTTCCTTAAGTCTCCTGCGTCATGCGAATGACCAGAGATATCTCTCGTATTTTGAAGGTCTTCTTATTAGCCCACGATTGTATGCTTATTGTCAGTCTTGAATGATTGTACGGGTTAATTTTCTTTGGTAGACCTTTTGGGTCTCACAACCTTCCTTATTGCCAGGAAACAAAGTTCCAACTCTAAAAATCTTCTTGTTTTCTTTTATCACGACAAAAGTGGACACAGAGGAGTACGACTTCTAGCTCTAATTCATTTCTGAACAGTTTCAGTGAGTTTCTCCTCCGCCAGATACGTAAGAAACTTCATAATGGTCAATTTTTTTAATTATCTTAGTTGCATCAAAAGCAAATCGCCTCCGCAAAAGGAAAAAAATAGACAATTAAAGAAAAAACACTTGAAGTGGCACGTGTGTAACTCCCAACTACGGCCACATCAGCAGCACGTTCAAGTGGCTGGCTGACCAGCAACGTCAACACCCTCATCACAATATTAGGTTTCATTCCTCCTAGACGACTGAGGCCTTTTGGTTAGAGATGACGAGTATATATATGACTTCTTAGTGAGAGTTTTCCAGTAAATACTTCTTTAAGGCAGTCGCATAATTCCGTCAATTCTGGACGAACCAGCCATTGATTACAGAGGTATTAGTATTGTCTGTTTTCATACTGAGATTTTTTCTGGTAAATATCTCTCTAAGTCTTTCAAGATGCACTTGAAAAATTTTTCATTTAAGTCTTTTCATGTGTGTTTGAAACATGTTAGTTTAAATTGTAGAGAAATATAAGTCCTTAAATTAAAAATGTAAATGAGTTCCCTGATATTCGTGAGGTAATCTAAGTTATCGGAGACGAGCATTTAATGAATGGGAAAATAACATTGACTGATCTTTGTCTTTGCTCGGTAAAACATGAGGAAAATCTCAAGGTGAGAGCTAAGAGACCCATATATGAATAAGTGGAAAAAACCAACAGCTATATATCCAATATACAACAGACGAAACAAAATCAGCCGGAAAACAGATAAACATGAAGATAAACAGGATAAATCACCAACAAAGTTAAACAAAAAAATCCGTTCAGACCTCCTCTCATCACAATGGTAAATGTGAACACATCAACACTGGTCTCCCGTGCAATGAGTCAGGGAGCTTATGCGATGAGCTATGCTAAAGAGGTCCTGATGCCTCAATGATTATGAATAGGAGATGAGGGAAGTCGCCATTTCCATGCTAATGGCGTCTGTTCTTCATAAATGTCGTGACGAGGGGTTATGGCCTCGAAAGTTCAAAGATGAGATTGATGAGATTATTACGGTGAATGAGGATATTACTTCCTGAATAAGATCTTGGATACACAGAGGATACAATCACTGTAGCAATAAGAATGGGGGATATGTGATTACACCCCCCCTCTCTCTCTCCCTGTATATACATACATACATTATATATATATATATATATATATATGTGTGTGTGTGTGTGTGTGTGTGTGTATGTGTGTATACATATATAAGTTATATATACATTACATATATATATATATATATATATATATATATATATATATATATATATATATATATATATATATATATATATATATATATATATACAGTATATAAAGAATCGACTGGACACATTTTATCAGGTACATATGTAACTGTAATTACACAATGCCCTCTTAACTTCTGGAATTCTTTGCTCTTTTTTGGATACGCTTGTCACTACGAAGCCTTAGATCCAAGTGCAAGATATTTGATCTTGATATCTGAAACAGTTATGATATCCAGTAGCGGGAAACGAACTCAAGTCCCAAATCACAAGGAGGTCTCGTTGCCGATTTGACTACGAGAAGGACAAAAGTCTATTGTCTCTCGTGCATACATATACCTGTCGAATTCAAATATATTTATTAGAGCTGGAATAGACCCATCCTTAGTATCGTGGCCAAGTGGGAAATCGTTTTTATTGATTTTAGTGTGAAATATAAATATAGAATTTATTGGTCACTTTTACCAGATACATAGGTAATTGTAATAGCTTTGTAGTAACAAGCGTATCCAAAAAAGCGCGAAGAATTCGAGAAGTTAGGAGGGCGTTGTGGCTATTACAAATACATAAGTATCTGATAAAAGGGACCAGTGTATCCTACACACACACACACACACACACACATATATATATATATATATATATATATATATATATATATATATATATATATATATATATATATATATATATATATATATATACACATACACACATACATACAGGCACACATACACACACATATATATATATATATATGTATATATATATATATATATATATATATATATATATATATATATATATATATATATATATATATATGTGTGTGTGTGTGTGTGTATTCAGCAAACAATCTATGTTGGGGTTACAGTCTGCAACACGTTACATAACAAATGGAAAATCTCAGCGTGTTTCCAATAAAACAGCTAATTATTAAGGTTTGGACTTGACGGAAACGGCTGATTTTTCTCGTTCCGCTGCGGAGTCTGATGATTCAGAGATATGAAACTTTGGTTTACTGCTAGGGAGAGAGAGAGAGAGAGAGAGAGAGAGAGAGAGAGAGAGAGAGAGAGAGAGAGAGAGAGAGATACTTGCATTACAGATTTCCATTAAAATGCAAGTATAATATATATATATATATATATATATATATATATATATATATATATATATATATATATATATATATATATATATATATATATATATGTGTGTGTGTGTGTGTGTGTGTGTGTGTGTGTGTGTGTGTGAAGCCAACCTATAGGTTGAATTCACTTTGCATATTTTCTAACGAGTCACTGAAATGCTAAAACTAACTCATTCCCATGTTAGCTAACATCAGATATTACAAATCAAAGCGGCTTGGTGACAAGCTCTTCAAAATTATAGATAATAACCTAATATACACTTGTTACTAATATATGCTTATAAGAATCATCAACGATTAGGATAGTAACCCTTTAATCAGTGTTTGCTTGTGATCAAGGACAGGTAATTGAGAAACAACCATAAGATATTTCATATTTCAGCCGGCTTCTTGTGCATAATTATGGAATGCTGCGTATTTTTTCTAGCTCTCACCTTTTAGGGCGTTGTTTAAGAAAGAGGCATTAAAGAATGCTTAACAAACTTTTTCGCCTTTTTTGCAAATGGAGCACCGTAATTTAAAAACTTCGGGCACAACCTTCACAGCAGCTCCTCGAAATTTATCAATCCCTTTGCATTTGTTAATGATCAGAACTCAGATAATTCCGAAAGACATTGCTGCTGCCATACTGAAGGATTAATTAAATGGTGTTTTTGCGTCATGCTTGCATCGTTGGTGACATAATTATATTTCATATAATTTCCTCTTTTCATCTTTTAATTCTTGTTTAATACGTTCTCTCTCTCTCTCTCTCTCTCTCTCTCTCTCTCTCTCTCTCTCTCTCTCTCTCTCTCTCTCTCTCTCTCGCATTAAGCTACAAATGTCTTTTAATATCCGATTCCCTCCACCTCGGAAATAATATATGCATAAACCGAAGGAGCATTATAGTTGATAAGAAATTCGTCGTCTCACGGACTCGAACCGCCGAAGACGAGAACTTATTTATAGTTTAATGCTTATATATATACATATATATATATACACACACACACATATATACATACATACATACACACACACATATATATATATATATATATATATATATATATATATATATATATATATATATATATATGTTGTGTGTGTATCTAATTTTCTCTGACTCACATCGGGATCGGACCCTGGTCTTTCAATTGTTGGCAAGGGAGCTGCCAACTGAACTGCACTAGTCATAAAAGAAGCTGAAACCTAAGTACGGCTTTTCCCTGGGCAGGCTTACTGCCTAGCGTACCTGCTAGTTTCACCTAACTTCCAGACCCAGCAGTGACCCAGTTGACAGCCTGCCCAGGTAAAAACCTTAGGTACAGTTGTACTTGGGTTCCAGCTTCTTTTATGACTTGTGAGGTTCAGTTGGCAGCGTCCTTGCCGTTCAATTGAAAGACCTGAGTTTAGTCTCGATGTGAGTCAGAAATTTATTGCATCTTCACACACGATTATGTGTTGATTTTATATATATATATATATATATATATATATATATGTATGTATATATATGTATATATATGTATATATATATATATATATATATATATATATATATATATATATATATATATATATATATATATATATATTTATTTATTTATACATACCGTATACACACACATTATATATATATAAACCACAAATACCCCTTAATATCAGTTTCGATTTCCTTTTGAAAAAAATACATTTAAAGGATATTATACTTGAGAGATGTATTTACCCCGAACACGATTCGAACCTGTGTCTGTTGATTATTTATTCCCATAGGCAGCCGACTTATCTGTTCGGTTATCAAGATAGCTAAATGGACAAGTCGGCTGCCTACCACTGTATCTAATAAAAAGCTCAGATTCGAATCCTGGCCGGGGCGTATGCATTTATCAAGTTACAAATTCCTTGGAGTGCAAGTGATTCCCACGGTCAAGTCAAAGTAAGAAGTATTTATTGTTTAATATATGTGATTCTGAAAATTCCATGAGTGTCAAAGAAACAAAATTATCTATCTACCATTCTATACAGTCACACAAACACACACGTGTATATATATATATATATATATATATATATATATATATATATATATATATATATATATATTTATATACACACATATATGTATATATATATATGTATACACATATATGTATATATATACATATATATATATATATATATATATATATATATATACATATATATATATATATATATATATATATATATATATATATATATATATATATATATATATATATATATATATATATATATATATATATATATATATATATATATAGTTTGTAATCCACCGACGTTATGGTAGTAGATGACTAACCTTCTGTGATCACGGCTGAGTGTGTCTGAACAGCCCAGTCCCCTCCCGTTCAGACGGCTAGATAATTCTGAATTTCCCTCTCAAAGTTACTGAATAGTTTACCCGTGGTTCGTTTTCCTAATTTTTATCATTGCTCTCTCTCTCTTATCTGGAACCAGTGACACTATTTGCTGAGACGCCAGTTGACGGCAATAAATAAATAAACCAAACTTACTGGGTATTATTTATTTTATCTTATATTTTAGCTGTTGGATTGCTGGGTAAACAATAAAGGGATAAGGAGATCCTTTATTATCCTACTTACATTGAACGTAAAAAAGGGAGATGATTATAGCATAAAACATGAATTGAAATCAAAGAGACGAAAATGGGAAATTTAAATGAGCCTAATGGTAGAAGAATCAATATAAAAATGCATAAATAAATAGATAAATCAATAATACAATAGCACCCGATGAATAATAATTAGCCAAAACCACAAGAAAAAAATGTTTAAACGCATGAATAAGTTGAAAACGATACAAACAGTTAAAGATGAGGAAAAACAGCAGTGAAACCTGTCTGTTTCTCTGCGGAATACGACTAATTTATTTTAATTTTCATTTTCAGGACCAAAAGAAGGCAAATGTTAACAGATTCATCTTTGTTGAGCCCTTCTATCTCTCTCTCTCTCTTTCTCTCTCTCTCTCTCTCTCTCTCTCTCTCTCTCTCTCTCTCTCTCTCTCTCTAGATGCACACCACAACGATTAACTTACAACTGGGCAACCAATTCACCAGTTGTGTCACCAGGTGCATGCTGGGTTATAGGGAGGGCGTCAATACCATCGAAAATCCAAGACCGGTCCTCAGGAGAGAGAAAAAAAGAAAAGCAGCCAAACAGATGCTAACAAGCCTCCGCATTAACCGAGAGATTCCACAGGATCACGATCTATAAGATATTGTCTGTCCTTTGCCTTGTCAGTTATTACAGATCATAAAAATCCAAAAAACGTCGTTTATATCCATTTTTTCCTCGGTATTGTTTATCATATCCCAGCCAGAGTTGGTACCAAGTTGGTGCTCTTGGTGGAATACAGTGGCTACAGTAATTCGTGCTCGTGCGCTATCGCTCTTTGTAATAAGTGACCTAAAGCTGGTAACTGTAACCTAATCTCGTTGCGATTATTAATACATTTGACTAGTAACCTCCACCACTAAACTCTGCATATTTCTTTTTCTTTTTTGGTTGAGGAGACCGGTGGCAGGTGTTGGATACTGAAATATCAAATGTAACAGCAGAGCTACAATGTGATTACTGCTTACGTGACTTTGAAAAAGGATATGGTCGATCGATGCGACTTGAGTTGAAGATAATTTTCTCTAGGTTCTAAAGGTCATTTGCATCTATCTTAGAAAGCTCTCATTCATGACCAAAACTAATCTATCCCAGCTTAAATTTTCAAGATTTATGTTTATGTAATTAGTGCAACTGTCGGCTCACATTTACTGGGCCTATGGATCGCTCCTGGTCCAACACTCACTATCCTACCCAACGTAATTTGGTACCGGGTTCGGCTGGTGTCAGAAACTTGGGCGTAAGGGTATGAGTCTCATTCCATGTACCCTTCTAGTGCCACCCTCTCAAATTGGGAGAGCCGTGGAACATACACACACGCGCTCACGAACAAATACTCTAAACTCCAAAAGTAGAAGATTACTTTGTCTTACATAAATTTTTCCCACTGGAGAAAAGCAGGACAAACACTATACTTATCATATTTCCTATTAACCAGGAGAAACAATACCGACATGATATGGATTGTATACAATCAAACTGATTGATATAACAATGAATATTTACAGATTCAAATTTTATTATTGTATTCCAGTATTAGCTAAATATGATAGTTTTATCATAATCACAAGTATGAATGTTAATTATGAATACTTAAATATAATAAAAAAAATATTTCGTTTCACAGAAAGAACAATGAAAAAACTCTCGACTACGTTCGTTCCGTCAAAAAAGGCGCACATGCTTCTTTTAATTATTACTGAATGATCAGAGAAATACCACAAAACCCAATTAACTGAACGACGAACCCTGTCAGGTTATAAGGGTTGAGGGAAAGGTTATAAGGGTTAATGGAAAAGGTTATGAGGGTTAAAGGGGAAACTTTCCCAGATGATTTAATCAGCTGAAGGAAATTTTTATCCTTCGTTCATTAAGGTCAACAATAAGACATTGAGAAAGCAGTTCTAAGTTAATAACTCAACTTGATTTATTTCGATGTTCATTAAAAGGAAATGTTTGGAATCAAATAACGTCATTACCCTGAATTAATACGCGCTCGTATTTATGAAAATGTTGATACGCACGCACACACAAACACACACATGCCCGCATGTGCATCGCAAACACAAACACACATATACAAACGCATATATATATATATACATATGTGTGTGTGCTCTTTGTTCCTTTTCCTCTTTTACTTCTTGTTGTCTAGGGACTAAGCAATACCAAAGCTTATCCTAGAAAACACTGAGATTGCTGAATTCCATGAAGAGAAAGCAGAATTTCGACCAAAAGATCCCTGTATATTCATAACGATGCGGAATTAATCATCATAAAAAAGACTTACTGTGACTTTTGCATTTGAACGCATTGAGAGTCTTCCAGGAAGAAATATCTCTGCATCTTTTGTAAAGAATTTAATAATCAATACGCAGATAGTGTTCAGGAGAGAGAGAGAGAGAGAGAGAGAGAGAGAGAGAGAGAGAGAGAGAGAGAGAGAGAGAGAGAGAGAGAGAGAGATTTATATATGGACTTTGCACATAAGTTGTAATTGCAATATCCTTTATGTGCAATTTTATTTTTCAGTATTCAATTAAATTCATTAAATATATCTTGAATTTGCAATATGACATGAATTTTAATATGTAATATATTTCAGACCAGTTGTGTTATCGTTTCTTAATAAGTAAAGACATAATCGATCATTTTTGGTCAGGTTATCACTAAAATAAGATTGACCTTTTTGCTATTCTAAAAATGGATGATTGTCAGGATCAGTCAGGAAATAAGATAAAATAGAATGTCTATAACAGACAGTGTGATTGTGTGCGTATGTGTGTGTGTGTGTGTGTGTGTGCCTGCGCTGTCTGTAGGGGAAGGGATGCCAGAGGTAGACTCGATGGACTACTGAATCTAAGGTTAACCGAGTATAAAAAGAAAAGTAGGAGGTGGTAACCTCATAAGTGTTAGTAAGTTCTAAAACCTGAGGGACACTATCTGATGTTATACTGGTAGACAGAAGGACAATGGGTTTACCTATCGCTTGACAGATAAAAAGAACCAGAGGAGAGGTAACTGCCGGTTGATCGGCTGGTTCAGATAAAGCTGGCCTTATGTCAGCGCGGTCCCTAGCTTAAAAAGAGACCCGTAACAGGGGTAAGATGGGTACAGCGTTCTGGTCTAGATCTTTCAATTAGTATTTGCCTTTGATTAAAAGTCATAATGTTCACAAAAGAGAGAACGTGTCCGCTCTCACTGTCTCAGAAATACCTTCACATTTAATCTTTTATTAAGAAATGGGCCATTTGCCCAAACTAGGGACGGATCCGAAGAAAAACAACAGATTCTGAATTCATCTAGGAAATCAGTTTTGCTTATGGGAAATACTGATATCTGACTTGATTGCAACGTAGTTTAAAACGCCTTAGGAGATAGGAATGATTTCGCTTCCTGTTCTGTCCTTCTGCATTTTATATTAGCAAATTTGCTCGTGACATGTAGAGAAATTATTTGCACTAAGACGTTAGCTCTAATATATATATATATATATATATATATATATATATATATATATATATATATATATATATATATATATATATATATATATATATATATATATATACACACATACACTGCTCAAAAAATTGAAGGAGTTGTTTATATATATATATATATATATATATATATATATATATATATATATATATATATATATATATATATATATATATATATATATATATACATACTTATATATATATCTTCTTCTTTTAACGTGTTTTTTTTCCATCTTTGTATGGGGTAAGCACGATGCCTTCTTTTTGAAGGACTTTTGATTTGGCTTTGGGGTAGACCGTAGTCTCGATCGGCTGCCCTGCCTGACATCGCTTAGACCCCGGTAGCGTATGTTACATGTATCATACCAGACCCAACGCGCTTTCTTCCCAGCAGCGAGAAGTTGTTGCGCGGTAGTCGAGAGTTCGAGACGTGTGAGATGTTTGTTATGTTTTTTAGAAGATGTTGTTGTGGCTTTGTTTTGTGTGTGTATTTAGTCTGTAACACCCATTTGCTTTTTAAGCAAACCTATCCGTTGATTACATACATAATCCCGGGATGTCTACACGGATAGCAAAGTGTCCGCCTCTCTGATCAGTCGGCTGCGGATTTGAACCGTGCCACAGACCTCTACGAAGTCCGAAGCTGCTGCTGTAACCGACTGTGCCATCGAGGCTCCATATATATATATATATATATATATATATATATATATATATATGAGGCATACCATGTATAAACATGAAAACCGAATGAATAAAATCGATCGAATCGAACCTGTAGATCTTGCTGTGGACCTTGAAAGCACTACCGCCGAATCTCGAGGCTTTCCTCATTGGCTGCCGTGAATTCTTGACTAGGTCCATTAAAGGAAATTGCTTTCTTTTCAGCTCTAACTTCCTGTTACACATCAAGGGGATCGATCTCCCGAGAGATGCAGCATCAAAAGGACTCTTCGACTTCATGATCGATACATACATAATCCCGGGATGTCTACACGGATAGCAAAGTGTCCGCCTCTCTGATCAGTCGGCTGCGGATTTGAACCCGTGCCACAGACCTCTACGAAGTCCGAAGCTGCTGCTGTAACCGACTATCGAGGCTCCATATATATATATATATATATATATATATATATATATATATATGAGGCATACCATGTATAAACATGAAAAACCCGAATGAATAAAATCGATCGAATCCGAACCTGTAGATCTTGCTGTGGACCTTGAAAGCACTACCGCCGAATCTCGAGGCTTTCCTCATTGGCTGCCGTGAATTCTTGACTAGGTCCATTAAAGGAAATTGCTTTCTTTTCAGCTCTAACTTCCTGTTACACATCAAGGGGGATCGATCTCCGAGAGATGCAGCATCAAAGGACTCTTCGACTTCATGATCGATACACGAACGAAGCCGAAAAATACCGTTTTACTTTTGTTTTGAAGTCATAAGGTCTAATATACGTATTTTCGAAAGATTCTATGCAATGCTCTAAAGTATTTAACGAATGTTACAAATTCGCAGATTTTCCTAAAAATGATCAATTTTCCTTTGTCCCCACAACAAAATCAGTTTCCTGATATAATTTATTGAAGAGCGTCTCCTTTATAAGTCTTAGTTTTCAAAAAGGAGCAAATTCTCTTTCCCTTGAAACCGAATGATTCTGGTAATCAACTGACGGAGAAAATGAGACAATATCTCATTTCGAGTTCCGGTGGCCTTCGGCTTTGCCACAAATCGTCACAGAAGAAGAAACAAGAAAATGTACAGCATGGCAATTTGTCACTACAATGACTGTTTCTTTTCTTGTTGTGCTCATATATATGTCTGTGTGTGTATATGCATATATATATGAAACTGTAAAACCTTTCACTTGATATGTTAATGTAACTGGCAATTAAATAAGAGAAATTATAGCAATAGCACTCTCGTATCCAAGAAGTTAGGATGTCTGAACAACTTGGATAAGGATTCAAACTACTTAAAGGCTGAGGGCATATCTCTCATTAAATATATATATATATATATATATATATATATATATATATATATATATATATATATATATATATATGTATATATATAGATAGATACCTTACAGACCTTACAATTCGTTCAGGTTGCCCCAGGTCCCTCAGTGTGAGGCGCCTTTGATGTCTACCAGAGAGTTGCTAACGCATCTTCCGGTATATTTTGCATCTTCCAGTCTTGGATGGTCTGGGATGCATCTTAGATATTTGTCGAGCTTATTCTTAAACACATCTACGCTCACTCCTGTTATGTTCCTCAGATGAGCTGGTAGCGCATTGAATAGACGCTGCATTATCGATGCTGGTGCGTGGTGGATTAATGTCCTGTGTGCTTTCCTTAATTTTCCTGGTATAGTTTTTGGCACTATTAATCTACCTCTGCTTGCTCTTTTTGATAATTTTAGTTCCATGATATTTTCGGTAATTCCTTCTATCTGTTTCCATGCTTGAATTACCATGTAGCGTTCTCTTCTCCTTTCAAGACTATATAAATTTAAGAATTGTAGTCTTTCCCAGTAGTCAAGGTCCTTAACTTCTTCTATTCTAGCTGTAAATGACCTTTGTACACTCTCTATTTGTGCAATATCCTTTTGGTAGTGTGGGTACCATATTATATTGCAATATTCAAGTGGACTACGTATGTACGTTTTATAAAGCATAATCATGTGTTCAGCTTTTCTTGTTTTGAAGTGCCGAACAACATTCCCATTTTTGCTTTGCATTTTGCCAATAGAATTGCTATTTGATCATTGCATAACATATTCCTATTCAACATCACACCAAGGTCTTTAACTGCTTCCTTGTTTGTGATTGTCTCATTATTAGGTCCTTTATATGCATATAGCATTCCTACTTTATCACCATAGTTCATTGATTCAAATTTATCAGAGTTAAATACCATCCTATTTATCTCTGCCCATTTATATATTTTATTTAGGTCTCTTTGTAGCGAGTTCCTATCTTCATCACAAGCAATTTCTCTACTTATTCTTGTGTCATCTGCGAAACTTCTTACTACTGAGTCCTTAACATTACTGTCTATGTCTGCAATCATAATCACAAACAGCAATGCAGCTAACACCGTACCCTGTGGTACACCGGATATTACTGTAGCTTCATCCGATTTCTCATCATTTGCAATCACTATCTGTTTTCTGTTTTGCAAAAATTCTTTTATCCATCTTCCTACTTTGTCAACAATGTTATGTTTTCTAATTTTTTTGCTAATATATTATGATCTACCTTGTCAAAAGCTTTTGCAAAGTCTAGGTAAACCACATCTGTATCTTTTTCATTTATCATATTTTTATATATGCTTTCATGGTGGACTAACAGTTGGGTTTGTGTACTTTTTCCGGGTACAAAACCATGTTGTCCTATATTGAACAATCTATTTTTCATTAAATGTTTCATTATATTTTTTTTTATTACCCTTTCATATACTTTCATAATATGAGATGTCAGACTCACAGGCCTATAATTACTTGCCTCTAGTCTTGAACCACTTTTGAAAGTAGGAGTAATATATGCTAATTTATGCTCATCATAAATCTTGCCTGTATCTATACTTTGTCTTAATAATATTGCTAGCGGCTTTGCGATTGAATGAACCACTTTCTTTAACAATATGACAGGTACTCCATCTGGTCCTGCTGCTGATCCATTTTAATTTCATTAATAGCCTGCACAATATCGGCTTCTGTAATATCTATATCTGATAAGTATTCAGTATTTTCATCTCTTATTTCTGTATCATTATCTTCATTTTCAATTCTAGGTGTAAATTCACTCTTATATCTTTCTGCTAATATGTTACATATTTCCTTTTTTCATTCGTTAATCGCCTTTCAATTCTTAGAGGGCCTATTTCTACTCTTATTTTATTCATCTTTTTTGCATATGAATAAAAATTTTAGGGTTTTGCTTGATATTTTGTAGTGTCATTTCTTCTAGGTTCCCTTTTTCATTTTCTTTTGATTGTATAATCTTTTGTTCTGCATTTTCTATCTTACTTTTTAGTTCCATCACTTTCCATGCATTATTTTCTTTTGCAAGAGCTTTTTTTCACTTTCTAATTTTCTGGAACAAGATCCTTCTGTCTCTTGGAATTCGTGACTGATGATTACTTTTTTTCTTCGGTATATATTTTTCCACTATTTCCTCTAATATTTTATATAATATATCGGTATTTACCTGTATATCATCACTTACAAATATATTTTCCCATTCTTTGTTTAATTCTTCATTTATTTTTGACCAATTTATATTCTTACTATAGAAATTGTATTTTCCATATCCTTCCCATTTTTCGTTTCTTGCTTTTCTTTGTTTTCATATGTTCTGGAACGGACTGTTAGTTCTATGACATTATGGTCCGAAATACTCGTGTTATATACTATTATTTCTTTAACATAGTTCACCTCATTCACAAACACTAGATCTAAAATATTATCCTTTCTTGTTGGTAGGTGATTTATTTGCTGAATGTTATGTTCTAGTAGCATATCTAATAGCTTTTCAAATTGCCTCTTATCTTCTGCACTACTATTGCTCTTTTTATATGTATAAATACAACCACAGTCTCCTATTCGTTCTTTCCATTCTACAAAAGGAAAGTTAAAGTCTCCGGTTAGGAGTATAGTCCAGTCCTTGTGATTTCTACATATTTCATCCAATTTTTTCAATTATTATGTCAAACTCTTTAGTATTAGGGGTCTATATATTACAATGTTCACTAATTTTTCAGATTCAAATTCTACCGCTATTAATTCACATTCTGTGTTACTATATTTCTCACAGATTTTTCCTTGATTGGCATCTCTCCCATATATCGCGGTTCCCCCTTGATTTCTATTTTTCTATCTGATCTATAAGTTTGGAAACCCTTTATCTGGTCATCATTACCAGTCTCTTGGGAATACCAGGTTTCACTTATATTCAATATTTCTATTTTTTCATTTTGGGTTAGTTCTTCTAAGAACTCTATCTTTCTTTTGAGTTACTCGAAACTAAACCCTGCGCGTTCATCACTATGATGGTTTGCGTATTATCTCCATTATCTAATATGGGTAATAATAAGGATTTTCCCATGTCTCTTTCCTGTTCTGATATGTTGATCTTTTTTTCATTTCCAGAAATTCGTACATTAAAAAATCCAACTTTTCCATTATACTTGTTCTTCCAGCTTCATATTTATTCACTTTGTGCATAAACCTGCACTTATCTCCATATCTGCACCATCCCTTAGCATCATAGATACATTGCTTGTTCCTTGTGCTATATCTAGTGCTGATGGCTGATTTCATAATGGCTGTTGGCTTGTTTTTTGCATTTTTTGTTCTTTTCTTTTATTTGTTTCATTTTTATTTTTTATATGTATTTAATTTTGATTTTGGTTTTTCATGGCTACAGGATGCATGTACCTACATTTCTTATTAAACCTACATCCATTTCCTTCTTTCCATTTTCTACATATTTTTGGATGTAGATCGCTGCATTCCTCTTCATAGCCATCTAGATATGCACATTTGCCATATATCTCATAATTGTGACATATCTTGGGATGTTTATAATAACATCTTTCACCAAACCTGCAATTCCCTCTTTTCAAAAGGGTGCATACTGTGTCTTTCTTTTTTTTTTTTTTTTTTTCTTGTTCTTTCCCATCAGTATGTAGATCCGGGTACAACCTCTTTTGGGATTTTATTTTGATTTATCATGTCATAATTTATTTCTTCATAAGTATGTTGCTGTATTGCCTCATATGTAGAATCTATGAGTTTCTCTGCATCCATACTATTATCCTGTTCTTTGTTTTCATTAATCTTTTCCCTCTCTTCAGTCTTATTTTCTTCTTTTCTATTTTCCTCTATCTATCTTAGATAGATAGATAGATAGATAGATAGATATATATACATATATATATGTGTGTGTGTATATATATATACATATATATATATATATATATATATATATATATATATATATATATATACATATATATATATATATACATATATATATATATACATATATATATATATATATATATATATATATATATATATATATATATATATATATATATATATATATATATATATATATATATATATATATATATATATATATATATATATATATATATATATATATATATATATATATATATATATATATATATATATATATATATATATATATATATATATATATATATATATATATATATATATACATATATATATATATATATATATATATATATATATATATATATATATATATATATATATATATATATATACATATATATATATATATATATATATATATATATATATATATATATATATATATATATATATATATATATATATATATATATATATATATATATATATATATATGTACGCACATATGCATATAAACAAAAAATATCCCTATTTATATAATTTCATTATAAACAGACCTTCTATTACCATCAGCTGGAAATTGCAAAAGCACCTCGGTAAACTCCTCGTATATTTCATCACTGAATATAAATCTCTGAACAACACACTTTCTTCTCCTCTTCTCTGATTTCAGACTTCCATAACGGAAGAATAGAAATAAGGAAAATCGAAAGCCCTCATAAATACTGAGAACTATATTCATGAATGGATGTGTGTGTGTGTGTGTGTGTGTGTGTGTGTGAGAGAGAGAGAGAGAGAGAGAGAGAGAGAGAGAGAGAGAGATAGTTGCAATATGCATGAAGCACGATGTTCATACAACTTTTAAGCTCCTCACTGTTATTGAACAGAGGAAAAGAAACAGGCAGACAGACAGACAGACAGACAGACAGACACGTGGAATTATTGTATCCCAGTTAGGAACCAACTTCAAACACAATTCTTAAGAGGACTTGTGTTACATGTTCTATTCAGAGTCAACCAATCTATTTTTTATATTTCTTCCTCTGCGTGGAAGCTTTTACTTTATCTTGAACGAATATTTGGTAAGGAGGATTTCACGAAATCAGGTAAAATATTTTACTTCCATTTTACACTGAGGACAGAGAAAATACTCTTGGTCAAGCATATTTAATAGCCACAATCGCTGTTATCGTCTCTATTTCGACGGAGGGTTATGTAGGACGTACCCTATCACTGTAAGCCTTCTTCGAAGCATGGTGGGTTGTATCAACCTCACTCATGCTACAAAACTATATTTTGAATCACGAGAAGCCAGGAACAACAAAAGTATCTATAAAACATAGTGGGTCATATCAGTTTGATGTCATTTTTTTGTGGAATATAAGTTATCAGAAAAAATTACTATTTTCCAAAAAGCGTTTATGTTATGTTCTGGGATTTTTTTACTCCAAAAGAGAGCTTATGCCAATTATCAAGAAGAAAAGGTAATGTATGCTGAAAATAATGTTTTCGAAAACCTTATGAGCTGAATATCATATTTGTATGCGCTTAAAAGATTGAAAAATGTGCAGCAGTAATCTGTGCATATATTATTATAGTTCCTATAATTACGCCGATATATAACAAAAGCGAAAAAAGCATCTTCGCATAAATAATTATCATTATTATTTTATGTGACTACTGAAGAGTACCACCATACACTTATTGCAAATTAGAATACTTCTATAACTTTTATTAATAAACTTATATTTTCTCTTCCATATGTTATATCTCCTGCGTCCCTGCACAAAAATCTTCTCCTATAATTTGTTAACTAAGAATTGGGTTTCAGACCTTATCGACGGCTTCCATTCTCCCTCGACTGTACTTGTTCATTATCTACCTGTCAAAACCACAAATTACATTTCTTACGAGCTTTCAGTCCTTTATAATTTCCTTACTGAGAAACTTCCTGAAAAATATTAAGAGGAATATTTTTTGGTATGAGATTATATATATTCACACACACATACACACACACACACACACACACACACACATATATATATATATATATATATATATATATATATATATATATATATATATATATATATATATATATACACACACACACACACATAAATTAAATATTCACAGATATAAAGCCTTAAATATGGTTTAGTATCAAATACACCATACCTTAGGAAGAACTTGAGCCCAAGGGGAATTATAACTGATAAGCGCTTCAGCACTAGCCATGATCCGAATCATGGCCTGGTTAGATAAAAAATAAAAAAACACAAAAAAACGGTATGTCTATCGCTGTTTCTAAATCAGGCCACTTTTCGAATCCTGGTCGGCACAGAAGCAATAACCATTTTGGGTGCAGATAATTTCAAAGGTATAGTGAATTCGGTACTAACGATGTGCATGGCTTAACATTTGTAAAAGTAAAAGTCACTCGTATAAGCAACAAGAAATTCATGTCCCGCTGCCAATTAATTTTGTACTCAACCTGAGGAAGGCCACATTTTTCTGTTGTAGATCCAGCCTTTCTTAAACAAGTGTCAGCTTGAAAGCAACAAGCGTTCGTCGTCGAACTCAAGGCCCAAATCCAGGTAGGTACTGTCAGGTGGGTCAGGTGAACCTGGTTACTAATGGGCAGGGACGCAGCTTCCTGAAGGGATTTGCATAATATATACCCCAGTAACACCAGCACTACCGAGTCACCCCACATAAAATTCACTGACACATTTTACAATTATGAAATTGAAATTTTTCTTCCAAAAACGGGATATCTTTAGGAAATTTGTCTTGTATTCAGAAAGATTAAATTGCTTAGAAATTTTCATATGAGCAACACTATTCAACATTTCATCTCTACCAAAAGGAAATCACCCATCTCAGTCCTCCTTTCATACGTCTTTCTTAGTCTTCTTAGTTCAGCAATTATGTCACGTTCTAGAATTCTTGCTGCTTTAATTTTGGTGACTTGCGTAGCCATTAATACAGACTAGAGAAGAACTACTTTCGGCAGACGGTAAGGACAATATATTATAACGTTTACTGAAATAAAGGGGCTTTATTTCACAGCCCCTTTATATTTGCACGATCCATAATCACAATGGAATATTAAAATTACTGAAAACTTAAAAAAAGTTAATTATTAAACTTTTTCTTTCCTTCTTGACCCACATTACTAAGAGATCAAAGCTGGCTAATTATTTACACTTTTCCAATGAAAGAAAACACTCGACTTACTGACGAGGGCATTCATAAATCAAACTCCAATTCATAATCCATTAAGGACACAAGTAGTGTTTATTTCTGTTTATGAGTGATAACCTTAATGTGTTGGATAAACAGGAATGACAAATTCTAGAGAATCACACTGATTCTTTTCCACTTTCAGAACATTAGCTACATATGCATGAGAACATTGTAGGTATACATATGTATACATCTTTGTTTCTGCATGAGCTGGAAGTGCCTCAGTAATTATTATGAAGTCAGAGAATTACGAGGTAATGTGATACGAATTTCCTTTCGTAAAATATCAGTCGCGGGATACACTGCTTCAACTAGTATTTATGCCGACGTGAAATTTCAGTCTGTTGTCCCTTCAGTTGAAAGCTTTATTCTCCAATTTCCTTTGGCTCTACTGCAACGGAGTCTCTATTGAACTACAGTCCATTAAACCACTTCATTAAGGACAGAAATTCTCACTTAAGCCTCTGCAGGGAATCACTGAGGCGCTGGAAATGTAAAGCTCATCCCTTCGGTATCGCTCTGATGGAAACTTCTCGCAGGTTTTCCATCAGAGCTGAATTGCAGAATTTATTCAAGCAATAATAGATTTTGTTTTTCTTTTTTGTGGGTTGGGGTAGAGTGGGGGCTTCTGAGATGCTAAAATTGAAATATTTAGTCCCTAACTGGAAAAAAATATGAATTTTCTGAAAGAGGAGCTGACATCGTGACAATCATAGTTAATTAAGCCATCCCCTTCACCACCATTACTATGTGATAACGTTAATTGTCATCATTATTATTATTTATGTAGTTAATGAATGCCTGTTTCACAACCTAAAAATCTTAGTACATTCATTAATTTTGTTAAGTTCTATATTTTGATAATTACATTTTTTTGGGAATGAAAAGAGCTGATGGCGCACACTGATACTATCCAAAGTTTGAATTTAATTTCCTTTGAACTCAGTTTATATATATATATATATATATATATATATATATATATATATATATATATATATATATATATATATATATATATATATATATATATATATACCTCTTTCAGACTCTATAGATAAAGGTATCATAAAGTTGCTAATCTCGCCATCTCCTGCATTATGGTTATAAAAAGTAAATACTTCTATGAATAAACAAGTAAACAAAAACAAACAGGCGCATCCATTTAAGCTCCCTAGCTGATTGAAGAATAATCTTCGCTTTTATGTGCTCTTATAAACGTTAAGGATGAAAATAGCCGCCAAAATTAAAGGAAAATTGTCAGCAGCGATACTAACTTGAACACAACGACATCATGAACTCTGAAATCGTAGCAGTAAAAGAGGCGATTAGTCCGAACATAATGGGATAAACAAAGCTGATTTCATTCGACTGAAGCTCTGTCTTTATCGTTTTTTTTTTAGCTTTATGCTTACGTCGACAGACTGTCTTGTTGTGTGTTTACAAATGTTGACGGCATTGGCGGGCTATCGGTTCTGTTACGACCAACTACTTGAAAGCTTTGTGCAATGTATGCCGTTTTTTTGGTGTTTGAATTATAGGCGTACTGATTGCAAATGCGTATATATGGTATGTTAAAACACATACACACGCAAACACACACACACACACACACACACACACATATATATATATATATATATATATATATATATATATATATATATATATATATATATATATATATATCTACACTAAGTATTTGTTCTTAACAGAGTGACTCCAAGATAATAAGACAATGACCATTTCCTCATTCCTAGTTAAACTAACGATATGGTGGATGCTTCCTATTTGGAAAATTTCCACAAATGTTAATAGCTCCATACACCCAAAAGGAACGTGTATGTTTGCATGTGCTTTTATTTTCATTTTAGTTGTTCATTCAATTACCACCTGAATTGCCTACATAAAAGTCATTCATCACTTCATTATCCATCACATTTAATGGAACAAATTCCACTACAGGGAACAAGACCATTGTGGAAATATGCAATACACAATATAAAACAGAAAACAAAGTGTCCTTCCGCTGAATGACCAGCAATTACGGAGGAAATACTCGTACTTGAAATTTTCACGTCCATTACTGGGAAGACCATCTTGCTGGGGCTCTAAAATGAGAAAAGCAAATTAAATTGCTAATTCAACTATTAACGTACTGTGGTGCTTAGCGGAGAGTCCATTGTCCAGTGGATTACTGAATGTTTAAATGACATCTTTTTCACTAGTGTTAAATGATTGCCTGTGCGCCGCTGAGAAAGAGGGCTGAATCTAATCACTCAATTACGGCTTTCAGTATTATAAGGATTCTAAGACATATAAAAGAACATGCATTTAGAATAGAACAAAAACATTATTTCATGACAGGGTTAAGTCCAAGCAATAATACTCTTCACGTCCTCTTTCCTGTAAAACAATATAAACTTCAATAAACACATTAAAATCTTCCCTAGCCTGAGGAAAGAAGGTCTAAGGTGACTAGGCCTAGATTATGATAGACCCAAGCAAGTGGTGATCGATATCACGTTATGGCGTCACGTATCATTCCCATAACAAACTTGATTTGATTATCAGACGTGATAATATCGTTGATAAATGGTCTTTCTCGTCAACACCGAGTGTTGTGACTACTTAACTGAGGGTGAAAGATGGATGGCCGTTTGAGATTAACGAGTAAAAATAAGAGGACTGATGCTGTCATTTTTGGGAAGTTAAATAATGCATTGTACGTGGCCTGTCAGGGAAGGAAATGACCGAAATGAATCTTTCTGTGGGTCAGTTGTGTAATTGTAAAGAATAATAAGTTTACTGCGTCTGTTTCCATTCTTATTATTTCTTGTTATTAATGTTAATACATTGCCAGTGAAAGTGGTACAACGTCATAATCCTGCCCATCAGTCCTCCAAAGAAATGAAGGCAATGTATGAAAGGAGGAAGTAATTATAATTTATTATAATAATGCCCATACATTTTTACCGAAAAAGGAAAAAGATGTCATAAAGCTACCCTTGAGTCATTCCTGAAATGAATGCCAGAAGAAAAATATAATAATAATAATATATAAATATATATATATATATATATATATATATATATATATATATATATATATATATATATATATATATATATATATTGTATATATAGAAATATATATTGTATATAGAGAAAGAGAGAGAGAGAGAGAGAGAGAGACCTAGAAAATGTTAAATTGTTAACAAAAGGACAAAGAAGGTTAGTGGAAAGGAAGGGCCTTTCCATTAAGGACGTGAGAGAGAGAGAGAGAGAGATGTTTATGGTACTGTGTATGTAGGGGTTGTTGACGTGCTGCTGATGGACTTGTTGTTTAAGCGTATGATGAATTTATGCTGTGGACGTTTACTACACATGATAATATATATACATACATACATGCATACACACCACACACACATATATATACATATGTATACATAATATATATATATATATATATATATATATATATATATATATATATATATATATATATATATATATATATATATATATATATGTGTGTGTGTGTGTGTGTGTGTGTGTATATTTTGTGTGCGTATAGATGTGTATCTCGCTTTCAAAAATCTGGAAATCTCGTTCAACATAAGTAAATCGAGCTATTGCTGCCTAAAGCCCTCTCGAACAAGTCCCTCCAAGACAAATTTGCGAAGCTTTTCCCGAGTATTCCAGGGACAGGAAAACACGCGAGAGAGACGACAGCCTGAGTAAACTTCACGACCAATCAGAGCGGAAAGAGAAGAAACTTCCTGGGAATGCAACTCGAGAGAACTTCTCCCCTAAATTTCAGGAAAGCATCAAAGGCTATTATTATTATTATTATTATTATTATTATTATTATTATTATTATTATTATTATTATTATTATTATTTTGTCGATTATGACGAAAGAAACTTCGGCAAAACTTTGGTCCCTATTTTCACGTGAAGGAAATTCAATTTAGCTCTCGTAAACATTTTGTCTTCTTTATTATTATTATTATTATTATTATTATTATTATTATTATTATTATTATTATTATTATTATTATTATTATTATTATTAGTTGTAGTAATAGTATTAGTAGTACTAGTAGTAGTAGCAGTAGTACACTAACCGGACATACATTTGCAACTAGCCAAAATCCATAAGCTACGAAGACGTTTACGCAGAACATAATCGAATGAAGAAAACGAGAAAAGCGAGGCAAAGGCAAAGAGATGTGGTGTTATTCTGGCATTCATTCAAGACAAAGTTTTTGGTGCAACACCTTTAAACAATCTGCTTCATTATTATTATTATTATTATTATTATTATTATTATTATTATTATTATTGGAGAAATAAAATCTAAAATTATGGACTTTATAACATTATACAGTTGCGATAAGAGCAGGCTCCTGAAAGCGCCAAAAAGCTGTATAGGCCTAATGTACAACTCACGCAGAGTTGAGGATTCCTTTTTCCACCCAGTATTCAAGTCGTTGTCAGGAAGGATTATCATTATAATATTATTATTACTATTATCATCATTATCGTTATTGCTATCATCATTGCTACGAATTCTTATAGAATAAAAGGAATGGCCTGAATTTGCTCGATAATTTTACAGCGAATACAATACGTGAAATAGCTAAGGCAGAATGCTCACTAATCTATCCTGCTATTTCCTCCGGATATGATGAGACTGGTTGACCTTTTGGTCATTTGCATAATCTTATTTCCCACAAGAATGGAGGCTATTTGCTCAGACTCCATACGAGTCTCTCTCTCCTCTCTCTCCTAAACTAGTTTTTGTTGAGTTTATGTAATGAAGTTGTCAGATTAAATGAACTAAAAAGCTAATAAATAGAGGCAGAATAAAAGTAAATCTATATATTTCCATATCCTAGCTCTTAGGATAAATGTCAGTTTATTGTCGAAAATGAAATTTATGATAATAATCAAATAGTAAATTTCAAAATATGAAGGTAAAAACTAATAATAATAATAATAATAATAATAATAATAATAATAATAATAATAGAAGCTATTTATAATTAACAATCGTTTGTTTTCACCTTCCTTACAACGTACATTGCTGCAATCAAAGAACTCCGTCATCAGAAATGTCATTCTCGTTGGTCTGATCGTATATAACTCCTACGCAGCGGATATTATTATTTATATCTCATGACATCCCTAGAATCATATTCATGGAGTCCTCCTACTTCAATATGCTTGACTTCTCGAGAATTTCGTCCGTCGTAGATGGAGACGATTATTGAGCAGATTGCAATCAGGTTGAAGCATAATTTCTCTCTTTTTTGAATTGGTGGGTGAGTTTGAATATATTCCTCGAAAGATTTAATGTTTGTGCCTGGTCTACCTTGGAGAGAGAGAGAGAGAGAGAGAGAGAGAGAGAGAGAGAGAGAGAGAGAGAGAGAGAGAGAGAGAGTGAATGATGATGATGTACTTCGTTTAAGGACGACAGTGGAGAGAGAGAGGGGGCTAAGTTTTAGCTTATTTTGTGCCAGAGAAAGAGAGAAATAGGAAATACATAATTAAAATTCCATTTGCCTGACGGGCAGTGGGAGGAGAGAGAGAGAGAGAGAGAGAGAGAGAGAGAGAGAGAGAGAGAGAGAGAGAGAGAGAGAGAGAGATCAAATGTAAAACCATCAACTAATTGTGAGCTAAAGATCTCGCCTAGAAAATGTTTTAATTGTTCAACTTTCATCGTTAAATGTTAGTGATTGATTCGATGACTTAATGAAACAGATCGAACCATTTCTAAATCTGCCCCACTTAAAGAGGTTTAGGGAATCAAAGAATCTAACGGTGATCAGAAGGTTACTGGAAGTGAGGCTCCAACTAATATTTACCTCATGATCAAATTCTGATTAGGATAAAATATCGAAGGATAATTATCTACAGCGATTAAAACCTGTGATAGTTTAACGGCTATATATATATATATATATATATATATATATATATATATATATATATATATATATATATATATATATATATATATATATATATATATATATATCTGTGTGTGTGTGTGTATTTGCACTTATTCCTCAAATGATGAAATGTTTGCGGTCTGGTCACATAAGCCGTGACATTTTTTTATATTCACGAATATTAAGCCGCAAATGCCGTCTAATATTATACCTCGGAATAACTCACACTTATGGGAATATTAACTGACAAGTTCTTCGCCATCAGTGGATTCGAACTGTCGCCTGCTTTGGCAAATAAGGAGGATTGATCTATCAAGAGGGTAGGAGTTGGTGCGGACTCATGCCTGTTTGAATTTAGGCTTTGTGCGTATAATCAATATCAACCCACCTCGACCATGACAGCTGATTGGCAGGTTTGCAGCACGTGGCTAATTATGGATTTTTGTCACATATCCCGTAACATCTTTTACATTCATAGAGTCGGTATCAGCTTATGCCTCTCTTGATAGCTGGCTTGTTTGCCAGACCAGACTGCAGTTCGAATCCCACTGGTGGCGATGAACTTATCAAATATAATTCCCTGTTGGGTGTAAATTATTCGAGGTATACTCAGTCGGATTTTAACCGACATTCGTATCTATATATACTATATATATATATATATATATATATATATATATATATATATATATATATATATATATATATATATATATATATATATATATATATATATATATATATATATATAATATATGCCTGAAAATTACATAAATAACCATTTGGCTTTAATTTTATCACTTGAATTAAGCTTTGTATGAAAATGGTCTCTTTCCCTTGAATCAAACATCAACATTTAATTTGTCTCAGCATTTTCAGAAAGGAAACCGAGATAACGAAAAAGAATTTCAGCGTGTGTCACAATCCTGCAGCTGGAGGCAATTTTCCCAATATTCACGAATAAATTTTCCCAGAATTCAGTTCATAAGAGGAATAATAAAACAGAATGGCGCCGCTCTCCCAAATGAAGTGACAGCTTGCAATTAGCGATGGAATAATCTCGCACTGGAGAATTTTCTCTCCGTCACTGAAATATGTCATTTCCTTAACATTCTTTTTTCACTTTTATTAGAACAGTGTAGCTTTTCCCTGTAAATTATTATTCTTTCTTGTTTTGTTTTATATAACTTCTTTATTGCTTAAATATGTTACAATTACCTTGCTTTTAAAATTTGGTTGGGTAAACTGTTGACTATCTGTTGCCAAGTACCACTTGATATAAAAATCAGACTTCCTTAATAAAAACTAGCTCCTTTCCTGGTTCTTGTTTTCGAAACCTTAAACCAGCTGAAACCAGCTATATCTCGTTTTTGAACCCTTAATTCTACAGGTCTCGTTTTGAAAACCCAAACTATTCTGCACTCTTCGAAACCCTGAACCTTCTATGTCTTGTTATCGGAACCTGAATATCTCAGCGTTTTATTTAAAACTTTTAATCACTGAGCTTTCTATTTCTATTTTTCTAGATATAGTTTTCGAAATCTAAATTTTTAGCGCAAGAGTTCAAAACCATTATTTTTGTATATCTCGTTCCTGAAACCCTGAAAGGTCTAAATCTTAGTGGAGAAACCATCAATTTTCTCGTCCTAGTTTCCGAAAACATTTACCTCCAACCTAAAGTTTTCGAAACCTTTAACCTTCTAATTATCATATTTTAAACATAGAATTTTTCAGGCGCATTTCCGACACCACTGGCTTTCTAAGCTCTAGTTTTCGAAACCTTTAATATTCTAAATAAAAAAGTTAAATCTGCTAACTATCGTTTACGAAGTTATTAATCTTCTACCAGCAATCCTCAAACTCCCGCCATCGAAACCTTGAATGTCATAGCTCCTAAGCTTTCGAAACTTAATCTTTTACCTCTCACTTTCGAAAAAATTTATCTTTCTAGCTTTCGTATTTGAAACTCTAAGGCATACGTCTATCACTTGAAACCAATTTCTCTTCTAGCTATTGTTTTCGGAAACCCTTAATCTAACTTTTGATCTAGTTGGTCTCTTTATCAAGAAACACTGAATATTCCATCTCTTAGTTTTCGAAACCCTGAATGTTCTAGTTCTTTTTGTTTAGACGTTTAATCTGGAAGGTCTTGTTCTCGAAATCATACATCTCAAGCCGTGGATTTGAGCATTAAAGCAGGCTGGAAAGTTAATTTGGTAATACAGCTTTCATGTGCTGGATGGATTACCGGATTCTGAATAGGATTACGAATCTGCATCGGATTAGCCGATTCTGTAGCGGATTATCCGATTGTCGGTAGACCGCTCTTCTTGTTTGGAAAGCGATTCGCTGGACTTGTTGATGGATTTGTATCCTGACCTGCGTAGTTGCTTCCTTGAATTTTAAAGTCGATCTATCGTGGGCCACTGAATGAAATGCATTGCGGGTCGGTAAGCAACGTCATGTTAATTATCTCTTCCTTGTTTT
>NC_089749.1:2653884-2714703 GCF_040412425.1 Macrobrachium rosenbergii | reverse complement strand
TCAGCATTAATCTATCGTACATTCGTCCTCTGCTCATAATGTGGAAATTATTCTCTTTACAGCTGCGCGAACTTTGGGAAGCTTGCATTATATCAACGTGCAGGTTTACAATGGCCCTAACTTCTTCTTTTATTAAATCATCATTAACAACAACAACAACAACAACAACAATAATAATAATAATAATAATAATAATAATAATAATAGTTTGTCCACCGTTTTTTTTTAAACATCTACCTTCAGGACCTTTAGACGATATCACAGAGTAAGACCCCTCCGTGGGTAGGATTTAATTTCTTGACCAAACATTTATTTCTGTACCAAAGAGAGAGAGAGAGAGAGAGAGAGAGAGAGAGAGAGAGAGAGAGAGAGAGAGAGAGAGCTGTTCTTTGAGATACATATATGGAGCGGATAAAGAAATACACATTATCTGTGACTTCGCAACACTTGTCCTTTTGTCAGAAATAAATAGTCAACAACAACAACATCTGAAAAAAACAAGAGTAATCCATTTTCTCTTATTGTGGGTAAAAAACCACATGCGTCCATCCTTTGAATTTTGCGTTGCAAAGAGAATTGTTTGTTTCTTATAAACTTTCCATATGACGGGGATTTCAACTGCACATTGCCAAGGTTCAGCTTTAATCATTTTAAAATGACCTTCATGTTTCTTGTACTGAAAATTTTTCTTTATATTGTGTCTGAATGGTTTTCCTCATAGTGCAGGTGTTCTGGGTAGTTTGCCTGATATGAATGTATGGTTTTCTACCCCCTATCTTCTTTTCTAATAATAATAATAATAATAATAATAATAATAATAATAATAATAATAATAATAATAAAAGTTTTTTCTGATGATATTTTGGAGATGTATCAGAAATGTTCGAAACAATATCCCGAGAATTCGAGAACGAGAAAAGAGATTCTTTATCAATCATTCAGTTACCTTTTGTTTCTAGCTACATAAAACAGTTGTGTATTTACTTTCAGGTTTTGTTTCCAAAGAGACATTTGCTTTCCATCCGTTTTTCTTCTAACTCGTTTGGTTTCCATTAAGAGATCTGTTTGCGACGGTCGTTTGCTTTGTCCAAATATCTCTTTCTATTTTTTTTTATTTTTTTATGTGAATTAAAGTTGCCTGATTTTTTGTGAAAAAATTATTAAGACTTTCAAAAAGTCAACAATATGATCTGGATTTAGGTTTCACATTTAAACCATTAGTAATTAATTTTTACACTGAATTACCACTTGATTCTCAGCATTTTTTCAGCACAGATGGAGGTGTTCAGAATCCCTACTTCCACGTAAGTTTTGCTTGCTTGCTTGCTCTCCTGATTGATTGAGTGTTTAGAGTATCTCGCTGTTCTTTTTAACTGGTGGAAAATCTCGTACTCTAGACCACATGCATTTCCCTTAATCCCGATGGTGACAATATAACGTTAACTTCCAAATTTCGAAGGCGCCAGAATCCGTACCTTGGTCCTCTTCAGACTTAGGGTGAAGTGACTTCTTCGATACATGAATAAATGTAAGAAAATTATTAATGGGTAAATGTCATGGCTTTCAAATGATTCTTGTTTATGTCTATTCGTAGAGGTCTGGAAACAGTTAGCAATATATTTCTCAGTTTAGCTAATATAAAAACTAATAACTAAATTCTCCAACTCCCGAAAAAAGTACAATATATCATAATACCGATTTCCATCCTCTAGACAAAAAAAATCAGTGTTTTGGAAATCCCACAAATAGCTCATGAAACACGTGATGAGCTTCCACGTTTAAATGTTCTCAAGGAATTCATACTGCTGCCTGTCCATTACCCAACTAAAATGTATGAAAAATTTAACGCTGCGCACCCCATTTAATGCGCAGTGTGTGTTGGAAAATGTCGTCGTTCATAAATCACGAGAGCTTTTGGATGTTAATTACCGAAACCCAATGTTTCAAGAGTGGATTAGGTTTTTAACGGGTATTTGGAAGGCTAGTATCTCCCTCAACTAAATTCCTAGATTTCTTATTTTAATCTGCCGTTCTTTATAAATAATATACACACATTAAGACACACACACACACACACACAGAGAGAGAGAGAGAGGGAGAGAGAGAGGATATTGTTCACCTATATCTATATTTGATACATAAGCTATGAGACCAGCTTTTATTTTATTTATTTAATCCATTATAACTTTTTTTCTTTGGGGCGGATTCCTTTTTCACTTGACTTTTTTTTCGTAAACTGGAAAGAGGGATGGATCGCTTAACTATAAATGTAATCCAACAAACATAAGGATAATCAAGGAAGATTACAGATCACTTAACTACAATATTCATGAACAAAATGATGGTCATTTCAGGTTACAGATCACTTAACTACAAATATACAAAAGAATGGTGATCAAGGCAGGTTACAGACCACTAAATTACAGATATACGTATATAAAAGATATGATGATTAAGGCGTGATTCAAGAGATCAGTTTATACGAAGATAACTAATAAAAATTCATCTAAGACAAATAAAACCGAAAAATATAATAAAAAAAATATTATCAATAATCTTATATATAACACCATGGATTTGAAAACATAACCCTCAGATTTGTAAATTACCCATACGTAAAGTGAACTGTAGGGTAAGAGCACACGAAACAGACATGGAAAGAAAATAACAAAAAAAATATAGCATTCCAGAATAAATATTCAGAAAGGTATTGCAATGTTAAGTCGTATTAATTATCAAAGATAATTAAAAGTAAATTGCATGAACTACTTTTGAAAGAGGCGAAAACGGGAAGTCCAAAAACGGGAAATCCATGTCAGTGCCACTGACTTCCTTGCGCTGAAAAGCGTTCAGCGTTCCCTCTGCTGCCTGAGAGAGGCCGCTCTTATGGAGGCTCTTGGATAAAATAATTTTTTCTCCTAACTTGAAAACTGGAGCCAAGTGTGTCGAGCTTCCTCTGAGTTCGGCAGTGAGAGATGTTGGCATGCACTACATTTTCCATCGTATGTTTATGTTCAGCATATTTCTTTCTTCGTTGTTGTTACTTTTAAACTCCTTTGAAATGACCACTTCATATCCTAAATATTATCATTAGGCCTACTGTCAATAATCCACACTGATTTCCCAGTAGAAAAAGCAGGTCCCCAATAAGGAAAGCAGCCATACACGGTAAAAGAAAAAGCACAAAAATATCAGATGGGCCACGTAAACAAAATAACAAAGAAAAATAAATCATTAAAGTATAACTGTTGAAAAAAAAACATCGGAATGTTAAAATTATAATTAGACTAAAAATGACGAGAAAAAAACTGACACCCCTGCCCCTCAAACTAAATATCGGCGGGAAAGTTAAAAAATTTTTTTCTCTCTCTGTTCCTTGATGGGAGACATTAACACTCGAAGTCATTAGAGGCCGAAGGCTCAGACGGAAAATGGGAAACGTTGCAAACATAAATCTGCGATGGATTTGGTGAGCGATTCAGCTGGCAAGACAACCAGGTAATGGAGTCGAGTGGACTTTTATTTTTCTCTTTTACGTCTCTCTTTTGTCTTTTCTTGGTGTAACACCCAAATATATATATATATATATATATATATATATATATATATATATATATGTAATATATATATATAATATATATATTCTTAATTAAAAAAAGAGATTGTATTTTTGTTTGTATGTTGGTGCGCTATAGAAATCCGAACTGCTCGACCGATCTGGACAAGATTTGGAATTTGGATTAAGGAAGAGAGAGAGAGAGAGAGAGAGAGAGAGGATTGGGTACACCAAGAAGTGAGGAGTTCTTTGTTAAAGCCCTTCCCATTTTATGTTTTATTAGGATTTAATAAGATACATTTTTACGGAGCACACTGATCTCTCATGTCTGTCATTTGTTTCCTCCCACTACAGTCGCTCGTTCTTTTTCGGAGCTAGCAGCGACTCACAACAGTTCACTTGGACTCAGGTACATAATCCATTGCTTTAGGTCAGCACGGGCATGCTAGAATTTTATGGAATAGGTATCAACCCTGGTATTTTGGTCTATTGATGAACGTTCTAACATTCCACATAGAGACCACTTAAGTGACGAGAGAGAGAGAGAGAGAGAGAGAGAGAGAGAGAGAGAGAAGAGAAAAGAGAGCAGGAATTAAACCAGAGCAAAAAAACCAAAGCCTATGTAGTGTGAATCAAGGCTTTTTCGTAGAGACGGATTCCCAGTAGTTCTTCGAAGGATGGTAACGCGTTTGTCAAAGATACGATTCTGTTGCTTCGAAGTATCAGTTTTCGTTATAGGTATCAATGTTATTCGGACAGTTGCTTTTTAAAAAATCACAAACATTTTGGAGCTATACATATATGCATTATATATAAATCTAGTAAATTTTCAGTCTGCCTATCTTTGTCTCTTTCTTTCCCTCTCCCTCTGTCCAAAATGACTTTTCTGCTAAGTCTTTTTTTCTATTGTTCACCAATGATTAGTTTTGGGTGAATCATTTTGGGTGTGCCATTGTATCGAAATTTAATTTCTCGCATTGCTGGAGAAGAATTGATTTCACAACTGAATGTCATGTACCAGATACTCAGCCCAGCATGAACTGATATTGAAACTAGATTTGCACATCAATGTTTATGGGGAAAAATCGCTAGTTTAAACTTTCGCATTCATTTAATTTGGCAGCAGTTAACACGGAGTATCTCTGAGGAAACGTTTCACGCCAATCCATCGCAGAGGAAATGTGTAGTGGTGCCTGGCAGATGAAATTTGTTTCATGCAAAGGAACATATTCTTTTATACCCGGGAAAATATCGCTTGGTCATTTTTGTTGTTTCTAAACTTTGATTGTCAGTTGTATTTTAAAATCACATGTATTTCGAGTGCAAGCAAAAGAAGTATTCATTAAAAATTTACAGTAAAATGGTTTGCAACTTTTATTTTTAAATTCATATTCATGAATTCGTCTTATGCATTAGAGACAGTTTAAAGTAAAGGTTATTCATTCTTAGATCCAATTTGAAAGGGCAGTGGTACAGCCTACGTTTGGCGTACCACCAGTGACAGTCTACTTTCAATTAGAAAGTCGAACTTTCAGAATGATTATTCTCATGCACAGAATCTAGCGGTCACTTTCACCCGAAATGAATTTCACAGTGATTGCTTGACCTCTCGATTTCCTCACACCTTTATTTTGGGGGGAGGATTTAACTAATCTATTTCCAAGTTATGTTTTTTTTTTTTTTTTGAGGGGGTAGCATTGAACTTCTCGATTTCCACACACTTTTCTTTATTTTTCGGGGATAGGAATGATTTAACATCCTCATTTCCTCACTATTTTATTTGAGGAAGTGAGGATTCAATTTCTGGATTTCCTCACGCTTTTTTTTTTATTTGAGTGGAAAGGACCAAACTTCTCAAGTTCTTCGTACATTTTTTTTTTTTTTTTTTTTGTGGAGGAGGTTATAGGTTGATTTCTCATTATTAGCGTGGTCGTCTGGGTTACGGCATCCTCTACCAAGCTAGCTGTTCTAAGTTCGAATACCGGTTGGATTCAAGGCTTGATGTGGAAAGCGTAACCGCAAACCAAAACATCAGTTTAACTAACAAAAATACTTGATTGCTTTTAAAAAAAAGTGGGGGTGGGGTGTATTTGCGTTGAAGGTGTCACCATTCGTATCAAGTAGGAATTATAATATTATCAGATATACTCGTATAATATTTGTTTAATTCCTTTTCGCTCCAAATAAAATATGATAATTTTTTATGGATATTAGGAATAAATAGTAAGATTTCTTTTATAATCTGTCTCCGTCGAAACATGGAAACAGAGAGAGAGAGAGAGAGAGAGAGACAGAGAGAGAGAGAGAGAGAGCGATAAGGGGGAGTAGCTTGTAGTAATCGGAAACTGGGGGCCACAGTTACTGAATAATTCTTTATGTGAATTTTGACAAGCGAAAAATAAGCTCTTTTCTAAAGCAAATATTCAAACGATATTGCGATACAGGTCTTTTTTTTTTCATTAGATAAAATTATGACATTTTGTTGATATATGTGTGCTTGCGTGTGTAACAGGAATGTTATAAATTTACCTAAAGGAGAAAGATACCGAAAGTTACAGATAGGCCGAGGGAAAGGGGTTTCAGTCGAAATGTTAGTCAGGCCTCTAAGATATCTAAAAGAGAGAGAGAGAGAGAGAGAGAGAGAGAGAGATGTGGCATCAATCCAAATATTTCTCAGCTCTTAGCACAGGAGAGAGGAGAGAGAGAGACGATGAAGTAGAAAATCCTGAGCTTTCCAGATATTTATGAGTTAGTTCCTCGTGCAAATAAAATGGTATCTCCGATAGGTCTCCATCTAAGTGAAGTGCCTGTAAATTGTGTTCCAGAACACCGGATATCGAAAATACGTAAGGCTGATTGTGGGGGACGTTGAAAGCCCAAGTTCTGGATAAGACTATTAAAACTGGAATGACACAAGTCTCTCGAAACGTGGAAAGCTGCGCTTACAACATAATAGAGCAGGAACATTCAAAAGCTTTAAAACAGAGAACATAACTATAAAACTGGCGTGCCGATGAGTTCGAAAATGACGGTAACATAAGAGACTGTCAAGAAGGTCGGACAATGGTACCCTCATTTTGCGTAGTTCTGTGGAGGCCAGTGGTGAGAGAGGCTCCTGCAAAGCTGGAAGATGGCAAGTCTAATTGTGACCTTTTTTGCCTGTTGACATTTCATTTTACAAAACTAAAATAACTTTTTTACCCACTGAATTTCGTATAGAGCTATATTTTTGAAGGGAAGTAAATAATTATGATGTATGATTATTTCCTTAATATTAACCTAAAAATCTACAAGTAACACTTCAGACAGATCCTTTTAAGTGAGTTGACCAATACAGAATCCAAAATGCCACCGGAACTAAATATGAAAAAAATATAATAATAATATGTATCATTCTTCAAGCAAGGCCGCTTCGTCAGAGGATAATTGCGTGTTTATACCAGAGGATGGTTACCGGTGCGATCATTATAATATGACACTGGGAAAGCACTGATAAAAAAACAAGCAGTCGCGCACGAGAGAGAGAGAGAGAGAGAGAGAGAGAGAGAGAGAGAGAGAGAGAGAGAGAGAGAGAGAGAGATTCCTCTTGAATTTGAAGGAAATAGACTTCCACTTTACGAGAGAAAGAGAAAAAGAATGCTACTGAATATCAGGAAAATTAAAACTAGGGTTTACGAGAGATCCCTGCAAACAAATGGCTCAGGCATGCCAGCTGTCTCTTCGACTAATTTGCATTTGTAACCGAGAAGAATAGCGAAGGAGAGAAGACAGACGAGAAGCGAGTGAGTTTTCCTAAAGAAAGTTTCGCGTAGGCCCATGTGTGTTAAAGTTTTATGCCTTGATTTTGGTTTGCATTTATATGCTTTGGATGTCCAAGTTTATTACATAATAGTTGGTGAATATAATCATATGAATGCTCTATAGAGACTGCACTAATATGTGTACATTAGCGAAAATAAAGAAAATACCTGAGCAATAAGTCATTACCTGACGTAAGGTTTTACGAATCGAAATGGAATATATCGGAGAGCATAAGAAGAGGCTGTTGAATAGTCCTAAAACTTGGGATTAAGTAACGACAGGGAAAAAAAGTTTGCAATTATATTTCCATGCCTTGTTAACATATTCAACCAGTTTTGACGAAGAAAGTTTTTTTTTTTTTTAAACTTATAGTTTCAATGCAATTTGTTCAACTCGTTGCAGGAAATAAAAACGATTTCTTGAATTTTATTAATTTCTAAAAGTGCACCGTTTTCTAACAACAATAAATACTTATTTCAGCTCTCAAAGGTTCGTCCAATAACCTCCATAACTTATAATTATTCATTATTTTCAAACATCTAGTAAACTGCATCTTTACTTCCGTGTAAGCATGCGTCATTCCGACACAGAAAATTACAAATTACAACCATGGAGATTGATGCATTCATGATCTGGTAACACTTGCTCATATTTTAGTTTGTGCACTCACATCATACATATCATAAATACTAGGTTTCCATTCCACAAGCTGTAACCCTATTTAGTCTTTTTCGGCGGACTTTGCTTTTTTTTATTCTTTCTTCCTTCTTTCCAAGAGAACCAGAAAGAAAACCGAAGTGCTCGGTAGGGTTGGTGGTTCACGCGCCCCTTGCAATATCTCGGGGCCTCAGGCTGTTTGCGTTGGGTCTCTTGTCTCCTTCTTCAGGAGAACCTGTTCGTCTGCGGCAGATCCGCCTCTTTTGTCTCCATGACGACCTTGCAAGTATCGAGAGCGGAGGTGCAGCTCATATGCTTCCGGTTTACTTTTGTTTTGGTCCTCTCTCCTCTTTCTCTCTATGTACACACACAGTTACACACACTATATACATATATATACATAAATACGTACATACTGCAGCCTCCTCGCACTAACCCTAAGTGGAAAGTCCCACCACAGTAACTGCATGGATTGCAGGGTTCGTCAGTATTGTATCTATTTCGAATTTAATCAATAACAAGCATACAAAATATAGCATATCATTACAAAATCTGTGTAATATATAAATTTCTATTCTTTCTGCATAGTTGCTGTCACTGAAACACTTGTCATTTGTAAAAAAACGAAGAAAAAACGAGTGCAACTGTATGTAAAAGAAAGGGGAGGCGTGCTGGTTAATGGAACAGCCATTGTTTGGCGGGATATGGAATCTTACACTTGTCACCTCATCAGCTGATTTCATTGACGTCAACAAATTTCTGATATTTTTCATCCCATTGGAAGGTAAATGAAATACTTACATAGCTTCATATATTTTGCCTATTTAATTTCTGCGTAATCTAACACAAAAGTAAAGGTGTCTTTTTATATTTATAATCGTAATGAGCGATCGGAGGCGAAAGATCAGGTAAGCATCACCCATATATAGGTCTATTAATAATTTTTCCCAGCTCTCCAGTTCCAATCCACTTGTTAAAGGCCATGTCCGTAGATGGTTGGTTAGGAATGGAAGGTTTGATCCAGTTCAGTAAAGTGGTGTAAACTTTCAGAAAAGTGTTAGATATCTCCTAACAAATAAAGTAAAAAAAAAAAACTGGTGTAAAACGAGGCATTTTCTTCCATCCGTTTTGTTTTATTCATTTTTTAACATTTTATTTCTATCTTATTTTCTTTTTTTGTTTATCGAATGGCAATAGAATTTTATCACAGAGCTGAACTAGTTACTAGAGTGCTTATTCCATATGTAGTCAAACTCAGAAATCATCGCTAGAATTTAGAATACTTGGAGATAGTTGCGGTTCACAGAACGTTTAGGCTGTTTACTAAAATTCCATGGTTATAAGTGGCTGAAATCTGGCGGAGCCGATTGGTAGCCCTCGTATGGGTTCTAGTTCCAATAATTGTATAAACCAAAAATTATATCTCTTCTTTATTTACCCTTTGTTTTATGCGACTATACATTTAAGCAATTATATTATATGTGGTTTGTTTATGAATATATGCAGTCGTATTGTAAATGAAGCTGTAGGTTATAGGCCTATATGTGGTTAATTGCCTTCGTTTGCTAACATTCACTTTTTAAATTATAACTTTAACGTTAAGTCATTTTAATACATGCTTCTTGGCATATAGGAAAGATACATACATATGATTTTTCGACATATATTTCCTGGATTCAGTATTATTATTATCAATAAATACATTAAAAACTATATAGCTTTTATATTTCCCTTCAATTAGCTTGAAAATAGCATAAAATTTACGTAGTCGTATAGCAAATTAATTTTAGATCACCTTAAACCAAAGAGTAATGCTCTTACGATTAAACCCAAACATAAATTCAAATACAAATTAAAGATTAGTTAATCAGTAAAAATAATTATTTGTGTTGTCGCCCAAAACAATGGCTGTTCCATTAACCAGCACGCCTCCCCTTTCTTTGCATACAGTTGCACTCGTTTTTTTTTCTTCGTTTGTTTTTATACAATGACAAGTATTTCAGTGACAGCAACTATGCAGAAAGAAAAGAAATTTATATATTACATCAAGATTTTTGTACTGATATGCTATATTTTGTATGCTTGTTAATGATTAAATTCGAAATAGATACAGTACTGACGAATCCTGCAAGCTATGCAGTTACAATGGTGGGCGGGGCTTTGCCAGGTTAGTGCGAGTGTGTGTGTGTGTGTGTGTGTGTGTGTGTGTATTTTTCCACCTTTTTCGTACAAAATCTCCTCTCTCGCTCTCTCTCTCTCTCTCTCTCTCTCTCTCTCTCTCTCTCTCTCTGTTACCATCATTTTCCCTAAACGCCCGTATGATTTCCATAGCTCGTCTTTACAAAACTTTTAATTGCAACACACGTATTTTTTTTTATTTTAGGTTTTTTAGCCATTTTGTATGCCTCTTTTGACTACCGCTATAATATGCATGTCCCGTTAAATATCAAATCAATATTCAAGAAATTTTGCATTTGTATTGCTGTTACAAAATATAAAGTATATTATGGCGCGATGCTTTTTTTTCAAGATTTAGTGGTAATGTAACATGGAGTTAAGATCCTCTAGTTTACATGCTGCACGCTCGCGCATACACGCATACACGACCATAGATAAATATATTTATATAAACATTAGGAATTTTGTATCGAAAATGCAATTACAGTTCCTAATCTTATGATTTTAATAAAGCTATTATTCCAAAACTCACTGTTGTTTCCAATATTACTAATCCCAGTACTTTTCTAATTTTTTTTATAGAATCAGTATTCCTTGACAAAATATTCTCAAGTTTCTAGCTCATCAAGGCTGTTCGTTTTAAAAAAATCATAATAATACTGTCCTGAAAGCTGATTTTTATTTCCTTGAAAATAAATGTAAATACATATTTTACTAAGAAGGAAGTTTGTACCGGTTTTTAAATCGTAAATATGATTCGCATTTCCAGAATATTTTTTTAAAATTCTCTTCCACATAACCAACTTACTATAAAATATTTATATCCAGTAACATCAAGAACGCTCAAAATGTAGCCTACATCATAGTCAAGAGTAACAAAACGATGAAAAATATAAAGGAAGACAGTAATGAGTATCCACTTCACATATCCCTGAGAATAACTTTAATACATTAGCCCGAACTAAAATCTCGTTACGAAAACTACTGAGTGTGAAGGACACTTTCCATGCCGTCTTAATCATACAAGTCTTGTGCTCCTTCCGGGTATTAGTGGCCGTTTATCCTCAAAGGTCTCCATAAAATGGAACTGGTATGGGCCATCTGGATCTGCAAGAGCGACGTCCAGGACACGTCCATATCCGGGGTCCTAAACACGCCCCTACACAGTGTTAGCTTTGCACTAACCATGTCATGACCATTTTATAAGTGAGGAAGGTTTCTCTCTCTCTCTTTCTCCTCTCTCTCATTTCTCTCTCTCTCTCTCTCTCTCTCTCTCTCTCATTGAAATTATAATGAATGTGCAGACGTGTCAGAGTTAAAAATCTACCTCCAGTGGTCTGGCTGACTATTAATAATAATCATGGGAGGTAAAGAAAAGAGACAGAGACATACAGACAGAGAGTTAAAGACTGGTTCTTTATGTAGCATATTATAATCTCACGGTAAAGCAAAGAGCGTTTTTGAGAGGCGTTTGCATTCTTCATTGTTCTGGAATCCTCTTCCTTGAGATTTTCAAGAGAATGCACCAAGTTTTTAAAGAAGCGCGTACTGTATATTCATCAAAGAAGAGGCCTTGAGTTTCAACTGGACATTTTATAATATCAAACTATAAGACAGAGAAGCATCGAAGAATCTTCTAATATTGTGACAATCGGATAAAATCTTAAAAATTAGTTATAAAAACATATTCTTTAATATTAGGTATGCAAAGATGCGACAGAATTCCACCTCCATGCTGGTCACAATATCGGATAAAGAAAGGGATTTTAATTCAGATGTTCCCTGATTGCCTTAGAAAAACAAATGAAATTCTGCAACAAAGCATAACATCTGAAACTTGTATCAGTCTGTTACAATGAGACTAAGAAGCCAATGTAATGAAACAAATGGGAAAAAAGAAAGTCTGAATTCGTTACATCGAAAGGAAGACAAATAAAACCAGGTATCTGGTCTAGAAACATGAGGAACATTTAATTTAGAATGTGTTCTTGAGTTTGAAAGGGGAGAAGAAGAGTCATATTATCATCTTTCCTTTCAAGACAGAAGAAGAAAAGGTTGGCTTTTGTCCTCCCTTTGTTTCCCTGGAAACCTTAGCTAGACAGCTTATGAAAAAGAACTGAACTTTCAGCCTGAAGAAAGGGAGCATTTTACGTCTGGGAAAGGTCAAAGGAAAAGAGAGAAGAGAGACAGACAGCCAGACAGCAGACAAAAGGACGTGAAAAAAGGCATGCTGTAAATGTAGACATGAAAGGAAGCGCAGTATAAAGTTTCTTAGTTGATAACGTTGTTCGAAAATTGAAACCACTGTCAGAGAGATAAGGAAATCCACTCACACAATCAGCATTTGCAGGCTTATAAAGAAACCATGGCTGATAGTGGATAGAACGATGGGGAACATAAGATCGGGTGGAGGTAAACCTATGACGCGCAAAGTAAAAGAAGAGCTATAAGTAGTGCTGATTGAATGAAGAAAATGACAACATAAGTCGAAATGAAAGGGATGAGGGGCTAAGGTAGGCACAGACTAATAGATGAGGTTTATAGAATTTGGTATAGGGAAGATATAAAGGTTAATATAAAATGTCCAAAGTAGGACTTGCGGAAAGACCAGACTGGGAAACAATCAGAATTAGAGTTTACTCTAAGAGATGTGCAGCAAGTGTAAGCGGCGTGGGTAGGGGCTGATTTTAAGAAATATGAAAGACCTTGAACTGGGCGTACAGAGTGAACTAACTGAGAGAAAGAAATGCTTTAGGTGAAACCTATCATGAAAAAATAGGGAAGGCGAGGAGGAGGGGGATTCTGGTGAGGAGAAGAGGAGGAAACATTGAACAGGGAGAGTAAGATGCAATGCAAGGCATAGCTGCCTCTGGAGAAATTGCCCCAGTTGAGATTATTCATAATCACCAGGGAAGGGAAATAAAGTTCATTTGCGTTGTTTTGCTGACTCGGAACGCCTACGATAACTGTCTTAGATATTCAGTTTTTTTACTAAATGCTTTTAAACCTAATTGCATAATTCGATTTGATGCTTCTCTTTTTAAAAAAAACTAGAAATGTTAGGGGCACTATCGATGACGTAAAAACCTGGATTGTTTAGATACCGAAGTCTCGAAGTATCAAAAATAAAACACTTTTTGTGTATGTCAAATTTCCAAATACTTATGATAGAACAAAAAAAAAAAAAAAAAAAGAGAAAATACTGACATGTTGCGTATTCAAATCAGCGTGTGACCTAAATATTCTAGTTTAATTTCGCTTTAGCTTTCTGAGGATCTCCCTTCCTTTAAATCCGTGAAATTGAGAAAGGGTGGGGGGGGGGAGGGCAGCGGTCGAAGAATTGGAAAATAGAAGTCATGTCTTCTTCAGGGTCTGTCTGCTTTTACCAGTTTTCAGGGGATTTTTCGCAAGATTTAGGTCAGGACCTGTGATCAGCATTCCTCACGCCATTCATTTAGCTTACCCCTTCATATGTTCATGGTTCAGTACTTCATCTGTGTATTCCTTAAAACTGAAGTAATATTTAACGCAGAAATAGACTGCCATATATCCAAGAGGAGTGAAAATAAACAGAGTTTTCTGTTCCTTCTGTTTCACAACCGGGTTAGTAACTAACTTTCAGTCATGAGCTCCATTTCCCAGTCACATCGTAAATCTTCCTTTAAATGAAAACACACAAACACGCAATCATGAACACTAAAATGCATGTTTTCTTTCAGGAGTACAAGCGTCGATGCATGCTGAAGGGTGCGCTAATTTTTCCCGTGCTATGGAGGCACAGCATAGTTGGAAAAGGTGAGTGTTTTAGAGTAAATTATACGACATAATTAATAATGTTAAGTATTTTCTTGTCAAATCTCTACAGAATTAGTTAAGTATTAGTATTTTTTTATAATAAATATGGCATTAGGAAATTATCCGCTTTGTGTTATAGAAGACGCTCATAAATATAATAGAAAAGAAATAAAAACCAAAAGGAGGCAAATAAAAGACCAGATGACATTCATCCCGACCCATTTCCATCATCATATCCTCTCGTTCGCCCTTTATCGTCTCCCTCATCTTTGGAAGCGACGGAAGGTTCCGGAGATCATAAATGTCAAAGTTCCCTGGCAAGCAATACCGCCACTTCCATCACATTCTCTTAGAACACCTCATTGGCGGCTTCTTTTTTTTTATTTCAAGTTTTGTCAGATTTTTATTAATAAATTTATGCGTGTAAAAAATGTGCCTTTAATCTAGTTATAAATCTTTCTAGAGTATGCATATTTTCATGTATACACAACCGACAACGCATAAGTAACGGAAACAATGAGAAAATTTCCAATTAAAATTTCAGTCTAACAGGATTTGAGTAGTGTTTCCCTTCTCCAAATCGTCCTCTTGGACGTTCAAGACCGATAGGTGCTCAATGGTGTCTCTTAGTCCGTCCTATACGCTTTTTCAGTCGGAAAACGTTTTGGCAGCTTATTTGAAGCTTTGTTGACTCGCCTCGCCCATGGGCCCTTCCATTGGCGTGTTTACGAACTATTGAGAGCCTATCGAGGTGATAAAGTCATTGACGCATAATGGATGCAAAGTTCACTTTCAAGATAAAGAAAAGAATTATTTTCCTGACAACACGACTCAGGTGAAAATGCCTTGCATTATATTGTTGAAAACGTGATATATTCGCCAAGATGTTTGCGTTAAAATTGCAAAACTCAAAAGCATTCGCATTTCCTTGAAGCAAACACAGCTGAATTAGAAACTTAGTGTTTTATTGAAAAAAATACAAAGTAATTAAAATAAATATTTTTGTTGAAGAAACCACGATAATTTGAGATGAAAGAATGAATAAAGATAAAAGGAAACAAATCAGAGGTAAGACTCACGTTCATATTGATCCGTTCACATCATCATAATCCTCCCGTTGTCTTTTTTATCTTCATTTTCGTGGAAATTCTGGAAAGATTGAGCGCATGAACTCAGAAGTCCTGTGACAGGTAATACCAAGGATTTCATTGGTCTCTCTTTCCCTGGCAGTTAGAATTTGATTCACTGTTGATTTTCATTTGATAAGTTTAATCAAAACTTCTGGCATATTCATGCATTATGAAGTGTAAAATATAATTCTCTCTCTCTCTCTGATCTCTCTCTCTATATTCTCTATATATATCTATATATATATATATATATATATATATATATATATATATATATATATATATATATATATATATATATATATATGTGTGTGTGTGTGTGTGTGTGTGTGTGGGTACAGTACATATCATATATGTTTGTAAGGTAAACTGTATAATAATGCCATTGGTGAACACCTGTCATTTTTCAACATTACATAATAATTTGTACTTTTGTTTTGATTGATTCTAAGTATAAGATACTCGCATTGTACGCTGCAATAAGGGTAGTAATAGTAGTAGCAGTAGTAGTAGACTTTGAATTCGTAGTAATAATAGTATGAATGAAACAAAATTTATTCATTAATAGACTAGCTAACGTGTCACATGAAATATTGAAGGGACTGATATCCCATCCTGAATGCATTTCGCAAAATCATGCAAAAATATGAAATGCAAAGGCGTCCAGTATAAATCACTGACATTGGTTATTGTGTCCTGATGAGTGATATGATATTACCATTCGCCTCTCAAACAGACTCGAATTCTATTTCATTTTCAAATGAATGTGGAAAGCATCACGCAATTACCAGCGTTCCTTGATGCGTGAGATGTGCGAAAGTAAGATTTATCATAAAAAAAAACTAAGATATAAACATGAAAAGGGTAGAATCGCATTTGCTTAAGAGTAAGATACAGGTGACCATTCAGTTCGAAAAAAAAGTGTGTTTGTAGTTAAACAAACAAATTTCCAAAGATAAGCGGGAAAATGTCCATATGGTAATTAATATTCCTCTGCTTACACGAGTATTTACCCTCTCCTCAGGCCAGAGAAGATACAGTACGTGGAGTGGGGGTTTGGGGGTTATGCGTTTGCAAGGGGAGAGGGGCTGGGTGTACTCTGTTGTATCCTGTAATTAGAAATACAATGCACAGTAAATTAAAACATTTGTAGAAATGACTTACTTGCAAGCAACTTAATATCTATACAGAAATATCAAATTGTAAATTTATAAATTAACTTTTCTATGTTTATACTCTTCACAGACAAGGGACAATGAGCATAAAATTATGATTCGTAAAATTATTTTTTTAATAGAATGAGAAATTCTGTACAATTTATGAGAAACAAAGAAGGCAGCTATAAGCAGATACATCGTCCATACTATTGGACATCAAATCCTTCTGAAGTAAACAGCGATATTTGATATACATGTGCATTTACGCAAACGAATTGTTTTCAGTGTATTATTATTATTTTTTTTTTTTTTTTGGGGCGTCTGTCACAGTCATCCTATTGGACTGGGTGGTTTTTATAGTGTGGGGTTCTGGGTTGCATCCTGCCGCCTTAGGAGTCCATCACTTTTCTCACTATGTGAGCAGTTTCTAGTAGCACACTCTTCTGCATGTGTCCTGGAGCTACTTCGGCATCTAGTTTTTCCAGATTCCTTTTCAGGGATCTTGGGAACGTGCCTAGTATTTCTATGATTATGGGTACAATTTCCACTGGCATATTCTATATCCTTCTTATTTCGATTTTCAGGTCTTGATACTTATCGATTTTTTTCTCTTTCTTTCTCATCTACTCTGGTATTCCATGGTATTGCAACATCAGTTAGTGATGCTTTCTTCTTGATTTTGTCAATCAACATCACGTCTGGTCTATTGGCACGTATCACTCTATCTGTTCTGATGCCATAGTCCCAGAGGATCTTTGCCTGCTCGTTTTCTATCACTCCCTCAGGTTGGTGTTCATGCCACTTATTACTGCAAGGTAACTGGTGTTTCTTGCACAGGCTCCAGTGAAGGCCTTTGTTACTGAATCATGCAAGCGCCGGACATTCGCTTGCTGTGTGTTTTATGGTCTCGTCTTTCATATTGCACTTCCTGCATGTGGGTGAGATGTTATTTCTATCTACTGTTCTTTGGACATATCTGGATCTTATGCCGCTGTTAGCATTCCTTCTGTTTCCTTCTTGAGTTCTCCCCTCTGTAGCCATTGCCATGTTTCATCGCTGGCCAGTTCTTTTGTCTGTCTCATGTACTGTCCGTGCATTGGTTTGTTGTGCCATTCCTCTGTTCTGTTTTTCATTCTCCTGTCTCTGTATATTTCTGGGTCTTCGTCTACTTTTATCAGTCCTTCTTCCTATGCACTCCTTAGCCACTCGTCTTCACTGGTTTTCAGATATGTATAGTCTGTCTGTATTTGCTCTTGGGTGTAGTGCTTTGTGTATTGTCATGTGTTTTCTAGTTTTCTGGTCTATGCTGCGGAGTGCATCCTTCGTCCACTCCACTACTCCTGCGCTGTATCTGATTACTGGAACTGCCCATGTGTGTATGGCTTTCGTCATGTTTCCGGCGTTGAGTTTTGACTTTATTATTATTATTATTATTATTATTATTATTATTATTATTATTATTATTATTATTATTATTAAAAATCAATGTTCACGTTATTATCATCATTACCGCAAGTCAATTAACGAGAAAAAAAAAACACAATAAAGAAATACACGTTATCTGGCTTTGTAAATGAGTCCAACCTAAATTACATTAGCGCAAACGGAATCTCACTCGCGACATAACTCATCATGGAACTGAAATACCAGACACCAAGAAACCCACATTTTTGAGCGGCCAGGTCACCGCCATGTGACATTTTGTAATTCAGGCCTTCACTTCAGATTTATCCTCAGCTGAGAGAAAATATGAACCGCAAATTCATGTCATGAAAATGTGGTTTTGCGAACTCGATTCACACGAGACACAACATTACTCCCTTGGGGGGGGGGGTGGGGAGGTTAAATATTTTGGCCTGTTTCCTTCAAAATCTACAGTGCCTTTGTTGACCTTAGCTGTAAGTTATGAATCTCGTGATCAGTCGATGGCAGTGGGTTACAGCCAGGACTTAAAAGGGTGTGGGGATAGCAGCCTAATCACAAAAAGGACTTGATAACAAGCGGAAGCCTAACATTCTTTAGAGCCAGTTCAACCAAGGGAAAATGAGTAATGAGTTGAGTGATATGTTTTTTTTTTTTTTACCTTCCCATTTTGAGTGGGTGGCATGAAAAGGGCGGAGCCCTCCAGTGCTCAGCAAGTTTCTAGTGATGAAGTTGTTGGCCCAACGCCCAACCTTGACCATAGCTGAAAATAATACCAATTCACACCTGGGTTGACTGGTGGGCATTAGCCAAGGTTTCAGCCAGTGGCTTTTTAAGTCAATGAGACTATACTTTATTTTACATTATGTTTTACAGCTAGACTACAGAATATACTTGGGACATTTAGTTGTGGGGGCTTGCTATGAAAGATTTTCCTCCTAGATTCCCCAACTGAAGGATGAATTTGTAAGGAGCCTCTGCACCCTTGTGGAACCACCCCCTTTTCCCCTTTTTAGGCGACAGACAAATCTTGCAACAAATCTTTAGTGCTGTGATTTTGTTTGAGTCTCCTCGTGTCTTTACTTGTGGTTGTGACTCTGTTCAGTTCATTAGAATATCAACAACGAAGAAACATCTAGTCTTTAAGATCACAGATTATTCAAGTCATGTATTAAATACAGTTGTCATAATAAAAGTATGCTGCGGTCAAAATCAGTAAAAGCTGCCTTTTCAATGTAAAATGGGTATATAACTTTTACAGTATGCAAATAAGTCCGAATATTCAACAAAACTCATGATAATTATCTGAATATGAATAGTAACATAATTCATCTCTGAATCCAATAAGATACTCTTGTCTGACAAAGGAAAATTGAAATAATTTTTCTGAAAAGAAAATTGTTTTGGCCTTCAAATGATTTTCCCTCTCTCATTAATAACTGGAATTCTGCCTTTAAAATTTCAATGCATCTGAGATCCAGTTTTTATTTAGAATCAGTATTCTGTGAAACGGATAATAAATAGGTAAAATCCACCTTGGAAGGAATACAGTTATTATGCAATCATTTTTTGAAACAGAGGAAGAGGTTGATGTTGTACACAACTTTTGTTTGTCAAAGATGGAAATTTAAGATATTATGAGGACACTGTAAATAGTAGTTTTACCCCTTTTTTAAAATTAAACCTTATAAGAACTTTATGTGAATTGCAGACTATCAAGCATAAAATGCAAAGAAAGATACGAATTTCGATCATAAATCTTATAGAGATAAATGAATACTTATTTTTAATATATATATATATATATATATATATATATATATATATATATATATATATATATATATATATATATATATATATATATATATATATATATATATATATATATATATATATATATATATATATAAGCATATATATATATATATATATATATATATATATATATATATATATAATATGTGTGTGTGCACATGATTATAAGAATAAAGAAAAATATGTGTGACAGAAGACAAAAAAATAAGAAAAGCTAACAAAATGTAATCAAAGAAGGGTCAGACGCAGTTAGAGGAAAGAACAAAATAATAAACTCTTAAAGAGAATAGACAATGAAACCTTCGCAATGGGGAGAGACAGATGAGACTCAAGTTGTAATAAGGATTTAAGTGTTTGGTCGCAAGTGGAGGGAGGAGGGAAGGGGAGAGGAAGAGGAATGGGGAGGGGAGAACTGGGAGGGGAATGACACCCACACAACACACACAGAAAGGCAGCCAAGGAAATTAATATAATAGTTTGGGTTTTATTTTCTCAAGCCCTTGTTGCATCTGTCCCCCTCCCCATTGGAAATAATTGATTCTATTAATTCGGTTATTGTTAAAAAAAAGGTATTTGTAAGTCATTAAGTGGAGTGGTTGCATTGCCAAGGGAAAACCTAAGGCATAAGTGCGCGAGTTATAATCCTAAAAAACATACTCTCTTGCTTTTGTTGTAACCTCTCAACAGTCGTAAAAGCTGTATTGGTTTATATGCATAACAGAGAGAGAGAAGAGGGCGGGGGGGGGATAAGATAAGAAACTATTATATCAAAATATTTTCAAAGCATGAGATAGAGCAGAGTTATTCCCTTGTTAAACATGCATCATGCCATTCAGACAGTAGCTGTAGAAAGTTCTTCGTGTCACTGATTAATATTCTACTGAAAGTGTTTCATTGTCAATCTAATTGAACAAGTTTCAGCTGAAATTCCCTCAGCCGAATAGCGCTGGACGGAGGTAACTCATACTTTAATAGTGATTAACTGGCAGGAGAAACTCATTAAAGTTATGCAATAACACACTTGATTCCATCAAAACTTTATTAATTAAATCGAAGTTTCTGGAAACATGATAGCTCCTCACCCAATCCTGAAGAAAAGTTCGGAAATCGACGATAAAATGGAAAGAATTTGAGCGCGAGGATTATTCAGGTCAGGAATTTTTGCACAAAAACTTCTACAAGAGCAAGATATATCAGTGTATTTTATTATTCAAAATTATAGTGAAATTCGCTTTACCTGACCGTTTATAAAAACATTTTAAAGCTTACCAAATTATTTTCGATCATTAAAAAGTAGAATATTTTCTAAGAGCTACGAAAAATTTTGAATATTCTTGGGGATATGCACAAGGGACTACTTACATTATCCCAGATTTTAAACTCTAGGAATTTGCAGTTATTCACAGGAGTCAGGTCTGAACGGCCACGAATACAAGGCCGATGCATTACCCTAGAGAGAGAGAGAGAGAGAGAGAGAGAGAGAGAGAGAGAGAGAGAGAGAGAGAGAAAAGCAACACATTTAAGAAAGAGAAAATGAGAGGAAGGGGAAGAGAGAATAAAAAAGAAAACGTGAATAGCAGCCACTCTGAGAGAGAGAGAGAGAGAGAGAGAGAGAGAGAGAGAGAGAGAGAGAGAGAGACTTAGCAGTTGGTTTCTAAATCTATCTCGAAGGCAATGCATCAGATATCGTAAGGCTCATTCACGATGAACGAACAAAAGAATGGAAAACCAATAACAATCTTATTAGGAACTAGCAAAAATTATGCTTATATGAGCACAGTGATAGACACATTCGTAAATGGGTGACTGCATTGATCTTTATTTGATTCAGAAGCACGCACAGTAAGTGCCTCAGAGGAGAGAATCTGATTTGAAAGTTGTTCTTTCTCTTGGAATAACACTTCATACCATTTCATGATAAAGTATTTCATGGATGTATTGTGAAGACATGAAATTAAAATATTTTTTCTGTACGAATTCTAAGAGGATTTCATTCCCAAAACTATATTTTTACGAAGTAAATCGAGATATGCTCTGTAGTCAGTTTTACAATTGAGAAATGTACGACAGGAAGCGAAATATTTATCGAAATAATGCGTCCTGAAATGAAAAATCCCCAGAGCGAGAAATGTAGCGCAGAATGTGATACAGTACTCAAAGGCGTAATCAGATTAACTTTCAAGTTTAGATTTGATAGCGTGCACGATAGCATATGTTTCGTAATATATTATTTTTTTTTATTTTTTGTTCTGACATGTATTTAAGGAACAAAGTAAAATGATACTGATTTAAAAAGAAAAACTTTAAACCATGTTACAGAACCTGTTTTCTACATGATCAACATGTCCCTTATATAACTATATAATAACACTATCTTTTAACTGTGCATGTGCATAACAAGAGTTTGCCATGGATTCAGCATGGGAATTGTCTCGAGTAGAATATCCCATCATGAGGAATTTGGGACAATTCTTCCATGTCTTTTCAGTCTATTAGCCATGTTAAAATTAAATATAAAAACTGAGGATAACAGAAAGATAAACTTTAGAGATTTATATAAGGAAATGTATATGGCCATCTACGTAGAAACCTTCACTTTTAATTTTCATTTGTACCTCCGGTCAGAAAGACGCTTGCAACGGCATTGTTTTCCTATCAGTCATGTTAGGGGAACATTTGGGCCAGGTTGTTCGCTGAATGTGTGACAGATTCTCAACATCACAAGCCTTGGCACATTAGCCTCTTGACCAGTTGTAGAGACGATAACAAGCAACCTGTTTTGTATCTTCTTGCACCTTAATCTAAAAGTTTGTATATATATATATATATATATATATATATATATATATATATATATATATATATATATATATATATATATATATATATATATATATATATATATATATATATATATATATATATATATATATATATATATATATATATATATATATATATATATATAATATATATATATATATATATATATATATATATATATATATATATATATATATATATATATATATATATATATATATATATATATATATATATATATATATATATATATATGTATATATAAAAAACTTTTCATTTAGGTACAGGTTAAAGCTAAAGCATTGATTTTGAAGCGTCTGACAAATATGAATGAATACAAATCCTCAAGAACGACATAGATGCAGACAGGGAGATTTAGTGTTATTGTGAATCACACAAACTTAAACCCTTATCTGCTATCAAGGAGAAGCTATTTTTGTTGTACAGGACATCATGGAATGACAAGGGAAACAAAGCCAAAGAATTACCTTGCTACAATATTATGAAAGCTCACGTTACAAAAAGTTATTCAGTGTAATGATTATGGTTACGTCCCTGTGTGCCGTCTCTTTCCCTAGACACTGTTTCGTTACTGGGCATGCCCCTTTTGGGCATTTGTTAATAAGTCCAACTATCGAATTCACGCGACACTTTTCCGTAAGGTTTTCTGCAGTAACCTGAGAAAACTAATTCCTTACTGAGAGCAGAATCGCAGCATTCCTGTGGTCATCTTAGAAAAAGAAAAATACACAAAAAAGTGAAAAGTACTATATAACTAACAAATCACAAAACGTGTTATTCATATCAAAGAGTTTTGGCACAAATAATTCATTTCGAAAATTAGGTTTTTATTTGTAAACATGTGAAGAATAATCAAAGGGAGAATAAAGATCTTACAGACTCAAGGCCCAATCAGAGCACTCAGTATGAACTGCGTGAGTATTTCTTCCCAGATAAAATCCCTGATGAAACACATCCAAGAGATATCACACTTCCCCGGTGCCGCCGGATCCCTCCTCCCCTCCCCGGAGGGACCTTAACCATTGATGGTAATGAAGGTTGCAATAAAAAAGACTAATAGTGTTATGGAAGCCCCTTGATGCAAGGAGCTGTTGGTATATGAATTAACCAAAGGGTGTTGGCGCTCTACTCCTCTGCTACGGGCGTTTTGTTTTTCTCGGTTGTTAAATGCTCAGTCTTCTGGGAGATGTAATAACAACCGCTAAGCGTTGTTTAATCTGGTTGTCAAATGGCACATGATTAAAATGACTTTCTCTCTCTCGCAAGAATGGACATACTAAAGTCCTATGTATGATTGTATGGGAATATTATGTGGCAGCGATTTTTGTAATACATGGATGCCGTCTTCTCTCTCTCTCTCTCTCTCTCTCTCTCTCTCTCTCTCTCTCTCTCTCTCTCTCTCTCTCTCCCCCCGATTATATTGCGGTTAATGATGCCTTAGAAAGACGCTGATAAAAGACTACAAGATTTTGTGCCAATATTAAACGATGAATGAAAACCTTCAGTGGCAGCAAAAATGGGAAAGTATATAAATGATAACGAAGAAACTCAATTATAGTGATGACCATGAGACATGCTTATTATCTTGCTTTAATAGAGTGCCATATTTACCTTATTAATCAATATCTTATGCTTTGGTTATCTTGTATTGGAAACTGTTTGCAGACACGAGGCCATTATAGCCCTAGTCGTTACTGTTATTTGGCATGTGATGCTATTGTGAAACTGTGCGCACCCCCCTAAACTTAAACACACCCCCAACTAAACCTAAATGCACCCTCACTAAGCCTAAACACACCCCCACTAAACCTAAATGCACCTCCACTAAACATAGTCACAGCCCCCACAAAACCTAAACACACCTCTCACCAAACAAATGCACCACCACTGTACCTAAACTCACCCCCACTAAACATAAACACACACCCCTCACTAAACCTAACTGCAACCCCTACTAAACCTAAACACACGCCCCCTGCTAAAGCTAAACACACCCCCACCAAATCTAAACACACTCCTATAATCTAAGTTCGGTCAAATGATGGCCACGTGCCAAATTTTGTCTAGATCGGTCCAGCGGTTCGGATTTCTATAGTGCACAATCATACCAACATTCAATTACACACACACACACACACACACACACACACACACATATACATATATATGTATACATGTATATATGTATATATATATATATATATATATATATATATATATATATATATATATATATATATATAAAAAAATGTTTAAGCAACAAGGAAAAATTATACAGATAATTTTGAAAAGAGACGCTACTCACACGTGGTTATATAGGTCTATGTCCCTAGGCTGTTTTTTCGGATGTCTGCACACACACACACACACACACACACACACACACACACACACAACACACACACATACACAGGTCTATCAAGAAAGAAAAGCATATGGTTACTGCAAGGCGAGTTGTTAGTCAAAAGATATTTTTTTCATGTTGGCCGTTTGTTACGAAGAGACAAAATGGCCATACCTTTACATCAGGTGAAATTTCAGCTCACTCTCACTGTACTTTTGCATCACAATTCCACTTCACTTCAGTCTTTCCAATCCGCTTCGCGCACACACACACACACACACACACACACACACACAAAGAGAGAGAGAGAGAGAGAGCGTTTCATTTTGAAGGTAAAAAGCTTTTATTTTTCTATTTTATGTCAGGAGTAGGTCTAACTTCAATATCTCGAGTTAGTATCTCCCGCTTTCACTCCATGGCCAACATTTCCCGGTGTTCGACTGACTGTGACTTCGTCTTCTGTTGTAGTCTACAGGCTGTAACACAAGGCGGTCCTTCATTCATTGATGTCATTCATATAAATATTTAAGCGTAAGTCAATCTATTCTTGGTTAGGCCTACTTGTACTTGAGACTTATGCAATGATAACTACTTATTTCAAGTTGATGTCAGGATCGACTGCATATGGACGCAGTGTTCGAATGGTGTTTCTCTTTTTTGAACCACCCTGTCATTCTAGCCTCGCATAGGCACCATACCCCCTGAAGTGGAGGCTAGCCTCGAATATAGGCTACCACAGTGAGCCAAGAGCTGGTTTGAATTATTATAAAAATAAAAGCCTCACAAGAAGCCGTCATTTGTAGGGGTTCGTGCGAGGCTAGAAAGCAAATCTCACTAAGTTTAGTGAGCTTGAGAGATTTTTGTTTGTCTCCAGTTCCAAATCCCTCGAGGACAGGCAATGGAAAGTCCTTTAAGGACTCTGTAGCTGATGTTATGAAATGAACCTTGTTGATTAATAATGGGCATCGGAAAAAATGTCAAAAGATGCTTAAAATTGTCGTTCATCTAAATAAAAAACTTTGAAAATTTTGATGATGGATAAAACTGACGTTAATATCATGACAGTTTCTGGACAGTGCTGCTAACGTGCACAATTCAGTCAGACTTCGAGAGAAGAAAAAATAATTCTAAACTTCCTATGTTTCCACCCTCTTTCCTACTCTCTCTCTCTCTCTCTCTCTCTCTCTCTCTCTCTCTCTCTCTCTCTCTCTCTCTCTCTCTACAATGAAAATGACAAACCAACACTAATTAAAGTATTAAACGCTATAGAGAGAGAGAGAGAGAGAGAGAGAGAGAGAGAGAGAGAGAGAGAGAGAGAGAGAGAGAATTTGCATCGAAAACGTCTAATCCACTACAAAGTTAAAAAATGCTGTAACTGTAACATTTTAGGCCTATTGTCTTTAATTTGTTGTTGTGAAACCTGGTATATCTATTTACAATTGCAATCGTTAAAAAAATCTTTAAATTTTGACATAAATTAATTGATATTTTATTTTAAAACCCCTATTGCTAACAAACATATAGCCCAAGGACTTAAGACCTTGATATAGTCATCGAAGCTTACGTTCGAATTTACAGTTTAGAACCAATGAACTTTAGGTATAGCGGCTGTGGGATGCGGCCATAATCGTCATTTCTAGAGACACAAACGCATCTAAATCTATAAAATATCATGTAACAAATACACAAAAATACATGAAAAATTTCCAAAAGTCTTACTGACCATTTAGGTTTTAGCCTAAATTTCCAAAACAGCGGATAGAGAGAGAGAAGCATAAAATTAAAATTCGAAATGGCCAACTAGGGACACTGTCACCTGTCCGGTATAATTCTGAAAGCGTAAGAAGATCGTATTTGCATTCAGCGCCAAGATATGCTCACCCCTATTTTATAAGATTGCTGCTTCAGAATAATATGAAAGTCACTAGGAAAACCAGGAATTTGCAGAATAAAGCCAGTCTCTACACCAAAAAAATACAGCCAATCAGTCAACTTATAAAATGGTCTGTCCAGCCAAGCATCATAGGTGTCAAGATCTTCGTCTCTCTTAAACCAACCTCAGTCACCTGTTATTATTCATTTGAACACAAACCCATATATCAGCAAGAATAACCTCCATGGTTAAACCTCACTGGTTTAAATCAAACAGGATTCGTGAAACTTCATGCTTAGTAAGTTGTTTTTGAAGGTATAAAGAGATATTTCATTTTATATGCTGAATCAGGGGTTGGTAGTTTATCGCTGTCATTTTTTTTTTTTTTTTTTTGTGGTGTCTGGTTCCCAGTGCTCTAATGGCTTTGACTTCGTCTTTTGTATAGTCAGTAAACCACGACTCAAGGTGGTCTTTGCTCTAATACTTTATCGAAGTCATATGTAAAAACACTATATTGTAAGTCACTTGTACTGAAGACAAGTGCAATGAAAACAACTTGTGTGAAGTTGAGGTCAGGAGCGAAGCCTTCAAACGGACGTAGTGTTTGCATAGTTTGTTTTTTTTTTCTGAACCACCCTGTCATTCATCAGGACTGCCAATATTAATACGTCTGAGCAAGGCTACCAACTGCTCAAAATCAGTCAGTGGCACCAACTGCTCCAAATCAGTCAAGGCTGCCAACTGCACCTGGAGTTGCAATCTCTATACCAGCACTACTTAGTTCAGTGATCTTGCACCAGGGCGCGGTGCAAAACCTTGCGGCCATCTTTAAAGGTCTGGTAACCCGCAAATTGAACAGGGGCTTAGTGCAATAGTGAATTTTTTTTAACGTTAATGTTTAATGAGTAAGTGTTTAGCGAATGTTTAGAGATTAGTGAGTGAGTGTATAGTGAATGTTTATGAGTAAGTGTTTAGTGAATATTTAGTTTAGGGTTTAGCAAATGTTTAGTTCAGGGTTTAGTGAATGTTTTGTAAATGTTAGTGAATGTTTTAGTGTGTAAGTATTCGGTGAATGTTTAGTTAGTGTTTAAGGTTTAGAGAATGTTTTGTGAATGTTAGTGACTGTTTAGTGTGTAAGTATTCAGTGAATGTTTAGTGTGTAAATATTCAGTGAATGTTTAGTGAGTGTTTAGTGAATGTCTTGTGAACGTTAGTGTTCAGTGAATGTTTAGTGTGTAAGTATTCAGTGAATGTTTAGTGAATGTTTAGGGTTTAGTGAATGTTTAGTGTGTAAGTGTTTAGTAAGTGTTTGGGGTTTAGTGGAGGTTTAGAGCATGTTAGTGTTTAGTGAATGTTTAGTGCCAGTCATAAACAAAAATTGCATTTTTTTTTCCAAACCGGGGAATTCATAATTTGTAAGTATTTAGTGAATGTTTACTGTGTAAGTGTTCAGTGAATGTTTAGTGAGTGTTGAGGGTTTAGTGAATGTTTTGTGAATGTTAATATTTAGTGAATGTTTAGTGTGTAAGCATTCAGTGAATGTTTAATGAGTGTTTAGGGTTTAGTGAAGGTTTAGTGAGTGCTTAATGTTTAGTGAATGTTTAGTGTGCTAGTATTCAGTGAATTATCACCGAAGGAGAATTTTTAAAGTGATAAATGGACTTTTCGGTACCGCCAGGTCTCGATCCCTCGACACAGTTTTATTATCCCCCAATGACTCCATTCGACGGTCAAGCTGTTGAGCCACCCAAAAAAGAAAAAAAAATCATAATAATAGCTGCGTGTTCCAAACGCACCAATGAGCTATCATGGTGGAGGTAAGATAAGGCCGAAGCCTAGTACGATTTCCCCATTCTCAAAGGGTAAATAAATATAAATATATATATATACATACACATATACATAAATATATATACATATATATATATAGCCTATATATATATATATATATATATATATATATATATATATATATATATATATATATATATATATATATATATATACTGTAACACATACACATACACATAAATATATATATATATATATATATATATATATATATATATATATATATATATATATATATATATATATATATATATATATAGACAGAGAGAGAGAGAGAGAGAGAGAGAGAGAGAGAGAGAGAGAGAGAGAGAGACTTTCTTGCCATAGGGAAAAGACTGAATGGATGAGCATCAAAGGCTTTCAGAGGAGTGTTTCCGATAAATGGAGGAATAAGGGAAATTATTGGGCCTCGTGAGAGAATTGTCGTTCTTGGGTACCCAATGAACTATACAGGACGCTTGAACAACATCTCTCTCATTAGTACTAGGCTTTAACATTAGGTAAGCACAGTTATACTAATGAGTTATACAATGTATATATATATATATATATATATATATATATATATATATATATATATATATATATATATATATATATATATATATATATATATATATAAATGGAGTATATATATATATATATATATATATATATATATATATATATATATATATATATATATATTATATATATATATATATATATATATACAATATGTGTTTGTGTGTGTATTTGTGTACAATTAATTAATATCCGATCTAAGTATATGTTAACGAATATATTTTATATATGTGAAGATACATACACACACACACACACACACACACACACACACACATATATATATATATATATATATATATATATAATATATATATATATATATATATATATATATATATATATATATATATATATATATATATATATATATATATATATATATATATATATATATATATATATATATATATTAAAAGGTAATATAGCTGTAGGCTATATGACTATATAGACTATAAAATACTGACCAGATCTCAATTATTTAATTGTTGGTGTCTCTCATTAAATCTGCTTTATAAACCATTGAATAAAATCGCTAAGAGCCTCATATGTATGCATACAAAACAGAATTAATAAAGCAATGGCATTTTACCTTATATAAACGCTCGTATTCATGCTCATTCATTCATACATAGCACGTTCTCTACAAGACACACAAACATTATGAAAACACACACATGTTACACACACATCACACACACACACACATATATATATATATATATATATATATATATATATATATATATATATATATATATATGTGTGTGTGTGTGTATAATAATAATAGAGTGTGTAAAAAAAAATGTGTGTGTGTATTGTGTGTGTGTGTATGTATGTATGTTTATGTATGAATGAATGAGCATGAATAAGAACGTTTTGCATAAGGTAAAATCCATTGCTTTATTATATCCATTTTGTATGCATAGATATGAGGCTCTTAATGATTTTATTCAATGGTTTATAAAGATAGATTTAATGAGAAACACCAACAATTAAGTATTTTTCAGATCTGGTCAGTGTTTTTATAGTCTAGATTCCGAGAACATTTCTCGAAGCATGTACAAGAGACAAATTCTTTTCCTCTGGAATCTTATTTCGCCTGAACTGAAGATTTCAGTACTTCTTTAAACATATTTTGGAAAATTGCCTTTTTCTCTTTTTTTTTTATTCCAGTTTCCGTTAGAATCATCTAAAAATAAAATGATATGCTTTGAAGAATTAAAAAGGAAAAACAACCTTGTTACCAATATAGAAAAACGTCTGTGCGCAATTATTGGCTATGGATGTTTTTTGGATCAGTATAATTGTTTACAAAGGGAGTTCAACACTTTGGACATGATAATGTTGAAAATGCTTTTGGAGGACTAACTAGCCATCTACATGGAAAGGCCAACAAGATTAAGTCTGCTCTCAGGAACTGGAACGACGAGATTGAACCTGATAGAACCATTCGGAAGGAAGAATTTCATATCCGAAAGAATGAGGATTTAGAGGAGTTAAGGAAAGAGTGGTCCTGTGTTGAAGAGCTTCGAAAAATTCTTGTTGATGCTCAGGACAGGATAAGGAAAATGGGAAGCATAAAGAAGACCCTTCGTAGAATAACAGACGTTTGAAGAAGAAAAATTAAGATATGGAGGATGCCATGATTTAGAAAGAAAAGGATATCGAACAACTGAAGGACTTCTTCGCTCGCCAAGAAACAAAACTTGGAAAATGAAAAAAATGTGAATAAGGTCTTCATCATCTGTCTCGAGGAAAAGGTGAAGGTCCATTACGCGGAGGGAAAGGAGATGAGGAAAGAGCTGGAAGGACACCTGAACAGGTCGAGGGAAGCCTCACGCCAAGAAGTTCACGTTCCTTGAAGTTCTTGGGCCCTCTCCAGGCCCGCTTCCTCAGCCTGGCAGCACCTGCCCTCCTTCGAGGACGCAGCCTCTGGGTCGGACCCCTTCCTTCAAGGTTGCCCTCAAGAGAATGGCGAGCCTTGGGGGCTTTTGGGCCTCATCCTTGAGGTTTTTGGGCCCTCTCCAGGCCCACTTCCCCAGTATGGCAGGATACCTGCCTTCCTCCAAGGAAGCAGCCTCTGGGTCAGACCCTTCCCTTCAAGGCTGCCCTCAAGAGAATGGCGAGCCTTGGGGCTTTTGGGCCTCATCCTTGAAGTTCTTGGGCCCTCTCCAGGCCTGCTTCCCCAGCCTGGCAGGATACCTGCCTTCCTCCGAGGAAGCAGCCTCTGGGTTGGACCCTTCCCTTCAAGGCTGCCCTCAAGAGACTGGCGAGCCCTGATGGCTTTTGGGCCTCATTCTTGAAGTTCTTGGGCCCTCTCCAGGCCCCTTCCCCAGCCTGGCAGGATACCTGCCTTCCTCCGAGGAAGCAGCCTCTGGGTCAGACCCTTCCCTTCAAACTGCCCTCAAAAGACTGGCAAGCCTTGGGGGCTTTTGGGCCCATCCTGAGGGGATTCTTGGGCCTCTCCAGGCCTGCTTCCCCAGCCTGGCAGGATACCTGCCTTCCTCCGAGGAAGCAGCCTCTGGGTTGGACCCTTCCCTTCAAGGCTGTCCTCAAGAGACTGGCGAGCCCTGATGGCTTTTGGGCCTCATTCTTGAAGTTCTTGGGCCCTCTCCAGGCCCGCTTCCCCAGCCTGGCAGGATACCTGCCTTCCTCCGAGGAAGCAGCCTCTGGGTCAGACCCTTCCCTTCAAAGCTGCCCTTCAAAGACTGGCAAGCCTTGGGGGCTTTTGGGGCCCATCCCTGAGGGACTTGGGCCCTCTCCAGGCCCGCTTCCCCAGCCTGGCAGGATACCTGCCTTCCTCCGAGGAAGCAGCCTCTGGGTCGGACCCTTCCCCTCACCATACTCTTGGCTTTCTCTTACCCAGCTTTTCAAATATGACACTTGCTCTCTCTGAGGGCTTCCAGATGATTTGAAGCATCTCGGAAATTGTTCCTGGAGACTTTGGAGTTTGGAGCATGCGTGAATGGCATTTCTCTCGTTCTTCCAGGAGCTGAGACTGAAGGATTCCAAAATGTCTTCAAGGAAAATCCCTGAAGGTTTTAGATCATTTTAATATTGCGTTAACCATTACTTAGAGTTCTTTTTCTGACACATAAGCAGTTTCTTTACTTTAACGAGCCATCTTCTATAATCTAATGGATTCCCTCTTACTGATATATATATAGATATCTCCCGACGATAAGAGAAGACTTTTGGGTATTATTGAAGACGTCTTCACAACTCCAGGATCCTTTAAAGCAGTCTTCAGCTCCTGAAGCATTCCTGTAGAGTCCATTGTGTGTTTCCAAAGGCTTCAGAGCCGGAAGATCGTCTTGAAGCCTTCAGAAGCCCCAGAAGCCTCCAGAATTCATCTCCAAGAACATGGGCTTATTCATCTCCAAAAACGTGGGCTTCCCCCAAAGAAATCTTCGCAGCCTTTCGTCTCTGATTTCTTCTCCATAAAACCATGTTCTTTAGTATTGTGCAAGAAATCCAAAGGCTACAGAGCCAGGAAATTGTCTTGAAACCTTCGGAAGCCCCAGAAGCCTCCGGAATTCCCAGATTTCCTACTGTCATCCCGGGGATGACAAGCATGATCCAGACACGATCCACTTAGAACATAAAGGGTATATACCTGAAGTTGCAATCTCTATACCAGTGCTACGTAGTTCGGTGGTCTTCCACCACGGTGGTGTTGCAAAGACTAGCTGCCATGTTTTTAGGTCTGGTAACCGGCAAATTGAACCGGGCTTAGTGCAATCGTGAGTTTTTTTTTATCTTTAATGTTTCAAGAGTAAGTGTTTAGCGAACATTCACATTTAGTGAGTAAGTGTTTAGTGAATGTTTATGTGTCAGTGTTTAGTGAATTTTGAGTTTAAGGTCTAGTGAATGTTTTATGAATGTTAGTGAATGTTTAGTGTGTAAGTATTCAGTGAATGTTTGGTGTGTAAATGTATTTAATGAATGTTTAGTGAATGTCTTGTAAATGTTAGTGTTTAGTGAATGTTTGGTGTTATAAGTATTCATTGAATGTTTAGTGTTTAGTGAATGTTTAGTGTGTAAGTGTTTAGTGAGTGTTTAGGGTTTAGTGAAGGTTTAGTGTAGTGAATGTTAGTGTTTAGTGAGTGAAGTATTCAGTGAATGTTTTAGTGAGTGTTTAGGGTTTAGTAAATGTTTTGTGAATGTTAGTGTTTAGTGAATGTTTAGTGTGTAAGCATTCAGTGAATGTTTAGTGAGTGTTTAGGGTTTACTGAATGTAGTGACAGCTTAGTGTTTAGTGAATGTTTAATGTGTAAGTACTCACTGGATGTTTAGTGAGTGTTTATGGTTTAGTGAATGTTAGTGTTTTAGTGAATGTTTTGTAAGTATTCAGTGAATGTTTAATGAATTTCTTGGGAAAATGTTTAGTTATGTAAGTGTTTAGTGAGTGTTTAATGGGTGATTAGTGAATGTTCATTGACTGTTTAGTGTTTAATGAGTGTTTTGGGATTTAATGGGCATTTAGGGTTTAGTGAGTATTTAGTGTTTAACGAGTGTTTAGGGATTAGTGTTTGCTTAGTGAATGTTTAGTGCATAGTGAGTACCTAGTGAATGTTTCAGTTTATAGTAAGTGCTTATTTTTTAATGAATGTTTAGGATTAAGTGAGTGTTTACTGAGTGTTTGGGGTACAGTGAGTATTTAGTGAGTGTTTAGTGAGTTTTAGTGTGAGTGAGTTGAGTGTGAGTGTTCAGTGAGTGTTTAGTGTTATTGAGTGTGAGTTTATAGTAAGTGTTTGTTTAGTGAGTGTATAGTAAGTGTGAGTGCTTAGTTAGTGTAAGTGTATTCTGAATGTCAGTGTTTAGTGATAGTACATTATTGTTTAGTTATTGTTTAGTGACAGTTTGCAAAGAAAGCCCTGTAATTTACAGGAACCGTTTTCGCAAAACATTGCTTAGATCTAAGAGCAGATGGTTAAGCCTTGACCACAATAAATTGGAGTGCTTAGGCCAACTTGTTTTTGTAGGGTAGTTTTTTCTGAGAAATTTATCAAGTAATAATAATTATAATAATGATGATAATAGTAATAATAATAATAATAATAATAATAAAAATAATATTAAATAATAGATAATAATAAGTAAAAACATATAAATAATGTTAGTAATAAAATATAGTACAATGAGTTTGGACCTGAGACCTTTCAATATGGCCTTCGAGGTCACACGTTCGGCAGGGGAGATGGCCACTCCAGTGATTGACACTCTATGCCTGCCAACAATAAGTGTTGTGATAAGGCTCCCAGCACATGCTTTTCAATATGCATATATATATATATATATATATATATATATATATATATATATATATATATATATATATATATATATATATATATATATATATATATATATATATATATATATATATATATATATATATATATATATATATATATATATACATATATATATATATATATATATATATATATATATATATATATATATATATATATATCATATATATATATATATATATATATATATATATATATATATATATAAACCTATAGGTTTATATATATATATATATGATGTTTATATATATATATATATATATATATATATATATATATATATATATAGTATAGATAGATAGATAGATAGATAGATAGATAGATAGATGGATAGATAGATAAAACCTCAGGGTTTAATTCAACATTTGATGTCTAGAATAAGAAGGCAAATTTTTGTGTATAAATTTTGAAAAATGTTTCTGCAAGTGCTGCTTTTTCTGTGTGACTAATTAGAGTGGATTCATGTTTGTTTTTATGTCTGGACGCCTGTGGGTGATTGGTGGGATCTCTGGCTATGTACTTCCAGGTTTTATATTTGGGCATCTTTTTACAGAAGGCTGCATGTTTGAACATGTCTGTTACAAGTGGCCGCACGGTTAGGCATATCTGCTTACAGGTGACTGCAAGTTTTGGTATGTCTTTTTACAGGTGATTGCATGTTTGGACATCTCTGCTTAGAGATGATTGCTTGTTTGGCCATGTCTGTTGACAGGTGGCTGCATGTTTAGGCATATTTGGTCACAGGTAGCTTCATGTTTGGGCATGTCTGCTTACAGGTGGCTGCATGTTTGGACATGTCTTCCTGCAGCCAGGTGCATGTTTGGGCATTTCTGTTTACTGGTGGTTTCTTGTTTGAGCATTTCTGTTCATATGTTAGGGTATATCTGCATGCAAGTGTCTGAATGTTTGGAAATATTGGATTAAAGGCGGGTATATGTTACAGGAGGGTGCATTTTTGCAAACATTTTCTTACTGGCAGTTGCATGTTTGGGCATCCCTGTTCACAGGTGGCTGCATATTTGGGCACGGTGGGTTATAGGTGGCTGCATGTTTGGGCAAGTCTAGTTACAGGTGGCCGCATGTTTGAGCATGTCTGTTCATTTGTCGTTGGTTGTTTGAGCATGTCTGCATACAAATGTATGCATGTTTTGAAATGTTTGGTTACAGGTGGGTGTAACTCTGCTTACAGGTGGCTGCATGTTGAGCATGTCTGCTTACAGGAGGGTACACATTTGGACATGTCTTCTTACAGACAGGTGCATGTTTGGCCATGCCTGTTTACAGGTGGCTGCACATTTGGCCATGTTTGGTTACAGGTGGCTGCATGTTTGGGGTTGTCTGCTTACAGGCTGATGCATGTTTGGTTACATGTGCCTACATGTTTGGGCATTTCAGGTTTCAGGTGACTGCATGTTTTGGCACGTCTGTACATGTCTAGTTACAGGTAGATGCCTGTTTGGGCATGTCAGGTTACAGTTGGCTGCATGTTTGGGCATGTCAGGTAATAGGTGATTGCATGTTTGGGTATGTGTGGTTACAGGTTACTGCATGCTTGGGCATGTCTGGTTGCAGGTAGATGCATGTTTGGGCATGTCAGGTTACAGGTGACTGCATTTTAGGCATGACTGCGTACAAATAGCTTCATGTTTGGTTGCAAATGCTGCATGTTTTCGGCATGTCTTATTGATTACAGGTGGCTGCATGTTTTTGCATGTCTGGTTACAGGTGGTTGCATGTTTGGGCATGTCATGTTACAGGTGACAGCATGTTTGGACATGTCTTGTTATGTGTGGCTGCATGTTTGGGCATGTCTGCTTTCAAGTGGTTGCATGTTTGAACATTTCTTGTTACAGGTGACCGCATGTTGGGGACTTCTAGATACAAGTGCATGCATGTTTGGGCATGTCTGGTTACAGGTGGCTCCACGTTTGGGTATTTCTGCCCTCCAGGTATCATTGTATGAAGAACTTTCTGTTACAAATATTTATTTTACATAAATAAAACATAAGTGGGTAGAGTTCGGTATACCTAGTGTCATTAGATTATCATTTGTTCAAAGATCTCTCTGTAAAAGGAATGTTATTTTCGGTTAGCAAATAAGCTATAATTATTGGAAATATATAATTAATAAAAACTTGAATCTAAATAGAATTCACTTCACTGAAGAGTGGTGAAATGCACTGAACCAGAGTTAATATATATACTGAACTATGAGGCTTGGATGGCACGCCTGCAACGCCCAATGTTGACTAGACCACTTTCAGTGTACGATAACTTCAAAAACTTCCATACACCAAATTACTTCTGAATATCATCAAAACGTCAAATTAATATAGATATTTTTTACAAATATGAATGCGAATTTAGATATATCATATAAGGAAATTGGGAATACTGTATTTACAAATGAATGGTTTAATGAGAGTCACATAGGCCTAGAGTGAATGCTGACAGGTAACATGAGTGAACGGAGTTATCGGCGCTTTTGGGGTTACACTAAATCTCAGGATGTGAACAGCACTCACGAACTGAAACTGGTCAGAGAAACCACGTTTACTAAATATGTGGGATAATCATAAATTACTGTTGTTTTCCTCTGTGTTCGAAAGAATCTTTTGACTTATCTTTTGATGTTGCCCTTTAATTGCATTCGAAAGCATTTATAGACTGTTCATTTACTGTTTTACGTCTCTATGAAGAGTATAAACAGTTTTCTCTCAATGAGCGAATAATTTAGTCCTCAGGCATAAGGGCTCAGAATTGGGCCAATTGGACAATTTCAGGAGGCCATTCGGCACTGTAATGATCAATTATATATTTGCATAACGACTGTAAAAGAATACATTATTGATTATGAAAATCCAATAGCACACAAATACTTATTAATAAAAATCATTTAGCATATTATAGGATCATTAGGCCCAGCCAAACATTAATAGGTTAATATTCAGTATCCTTTTATATTTCGATTATAACAAATACACAAAGTGCAATAAATACTTTTTTTAACGCTGTAACGCAAAACATATAGGCCTACAATTTTGAGCGCTAAAATAAAGCCTTCTTCAGACCGAAAAAATGGCGTAGATAGAGTTACAAGCACAAATTAATACTATTGCTCTTAAAAAAAAAAAAAAAAAAAAAAAGAACGATAATAATTTTAATGTCCTTTAAGTGGAATATTTAGCTCGTCTGTTACGATACTGATCACCTGCTAATATCCATTACCTAGTGAGTCGTTCGTTTGTTTAAGCTTAGACCATGGTCCTTGTGTTGGCACGGGCTCTTGCTTTATTGCAGCCACAAACTAGAGCCTGAGAAGTTGTCACTCAGTCACCATGGAACATCCTGCGCCGCCAGGCGAATAGTTGCCAGATACTGTTTGTTGGATACTGCCATTTGCCTTTTGTCTGGAACATTAAAGGAACTGTTGCAATATTTAGTAATCTGATAGTACTGCATAAGAACTATTGTCCTGGAAATGGCAAAAGCTTGGGATTCAAGCGCACTAGATCTTAAGACAGAATAGCTCCTGCTGAAGGTTGTGAGCTTCTTGGGTGAAGAAATGGCCTTTAGACCACGCACAATTCTCTCTCTCTCTCTCTCTCTCTCTCTCTCTCTTACTCAAGGTCAGTGGCAACCACCTTTCCACTTCCGTGGGATGCCAGAAATAGAAAATGAAATTCCTGTTACTCTGTGTAGTGAAAGTGAGTGAATGTCCATGGCGTGGAGTTGGCAATCTCATATCCTGAGCTGATATTGCAAAAATTGTAATATAATCTCCTTCATTCTACACCCCCACAACAGACTCATCATCAATACATTAAGTGCAATTTAGGGCAATTATGTGGGATACTTCACGGATTATTTAAGTATTGAAACAACAGTGAGAATTGCTAGGTTCATTATTTTATCCCTGGATTTTTATTCATAAAAAATTAACCATAGTAAATTTACAGGCTCATTTAAAATTATTGTCTTTTCTAATCATTTCATTTTTAATTAATTTTCATCAAGACTGATAAAATGAAAAGCGAAAGATAGAGGCAATATATATTTTCTAAGTAAAAAACATGTGAAATATATACAAGCTTATCTCGGCGAAATAATTATTCATTTTTAATTTCAAGGTTCGCATCGGTTTTATTTGCTGAAGGAATCATCCACTAATGCAATGATATATATACTTCCAAAAGATAAAATTAATTTGTTCTTCCAAAGCAAAAAAAAAAAAAACTCTCAAAGGACAACGCTTCCACTGGCAGTGAGGAGACAATCTCAACTTCTATGCTGAATCAACCAGACTGATTTACGAGACTACCCGACTTTGTTTACACACCCTGAGAGAGGAGAGAGCATGTTCTCTACAGCACGTTTACCTCTCTCTCTCTCTCTCTATTTATGACACACACACACACACACACACACACACACACACACACACACATATATATTATATATATATATATATATATATATATATATATATATATATATATATATATATATATATATATATATATATATATATATATATCTCTATATATGAATGAAAAATTCCTTACTGGATTGCTCTAGCCTGATGTAAGCGATCTTGGACGAGGTTTGAGTATGGAAGTGTGAGCAAATGATACAAGCCTTATATATATATTATATGTATATATATATATATATATAAATATATATATATATATATATATATATATATATATATAATATATATATATATATATATATATATATATATAGTATATATATATATATATATATATATATATATATATATATATATATATATATATACAATATATATATATATATAAAGTATTGCAATTAGATAATTAATTAGCAAAAAATTACAAAATAACAAGTATGAATATAATGAATGCAAATAACAGCAGATGACATTGTTAAATGGTAATGTTAGGAATACAGGTTACAAAGTTTTAATGAATAACTCAGACAATTTTCACATGATATACGAGATTAGACAATGCTGAAATCCTTGTAAATGAGATAAGTAGCCGTTTACAACCACTTTTCAAAAACAAATTTCCAAAGGTCAAAACACCCTAAGCACAACACAATATGACTGACTTAGGCTATACATCTTACAATTATATAAATGATGGCACCATGGGAAATAAACAAGTAATTACCCTGTATCCGGTACAAATCGTTAATAACCACAATAAACAGCAACCGCCATAACCGATAGTTATAGCATTGTTATGTTACATCTTGATACAGAAGACTTTACAAGGGCTTGCACTTCATCATACAGTGCATGGGAAGGAATGCACAGACACCCTTCTTGCATATAAGCGGAACCGCATACTTGCTCAGAGACACGTGGAAATTTACCCAAAATAAGAGGTTGACCTCCTGAAATGTGCCCTCAGATCCTGGACCAAGACTCTTGAGTCAGACACTGAAACGGAACAAAAAAAAAAAAAAATTACACCACCACTTGTTAACTAATGAACATACGTTATCTTAAAAAGTGCAGTAACGTGAAGCAAAGATTTAAACAATATTTAAATTTCATTGCAATATGTATAAAGATGCTTCTCCTTCAATATATTTGGTAACATAATTAAAAAAAATAATCTGGACTAACCAAATGCTACTTCTTTTTACAATAGGAAAAGAACTATATTATAACAGTATAATCGTTGACAAGCCCGGATGAACTTTAACCACAGGCGTAAGGTAGTATGCTGATAACAGTATTAAGTTGTTATATTTATACTAACTTGATGCGCATGCATACCGTACTATTGACGTATGTGGGATATAATAACCCGATTGGTTAAAAATACGCCTCTTGAATTCGATGAATGATAAATACAATTGGCATCTAATGTCAATTGACTTTTACTATCGCAATTTGATTCAAACTTGTTCAGTAGTGCAAGCAACGTTGACCTAAGCCATCATATCAAGAGCGTTTGTGGCCTTTCACATTTCAGTACATTTGTTTAACAGCAAAGCAAATTCAACTGAAAACTAATTTGAAATTGATCTCACAGTTTCATTCGTTTGAAAGCGTTGCTGTCCGACGGAAATCATCGGAGCTAAATGATATTTCTAAAACACGTGGAATTAGCTTCGCGTGAATAATACCTGTCACACATTTTCATATCACTTTTGAATTTTTCCTGACCGCTTTTCCGAGTGCTTTTTGACATTAACCCATATATGCCCAGAAAAGGTGAAGGTTCTTGAAATGAAATTATTTTTATATATGATATAGGTTATGGTGTTTTTATGCCATATATCAATGTTTGAGCAAGTTTTCTCAAGTATTCTTCAATTTATATATGAAAAATTTACTGTTGCGCAAATATCACTGGGCACACCATGCCTGTCCAATGTTGCGTATACGCAACACTGGGCATTTTAAGCCTAACAGATTTTTTTTCTTTTTTTTTTAGTTATATGTAATTTTTTCATGGGAAACGTTCCATGCTCATTAGAACGAATGCTGACTACTCCACTGTCATTCCATCTGACAATTTGAGAATCTCTATCTAAGAAATGCTCTTCACTACCTCTTGGCAACTTTTCAAACTTCTTGTTGATAGTCAGTGGACATTTTTCAACTCTGTTGGCTCTTAGGGTACCTGTGGCACCATGACCTCTTCTTTTGATCTCTTCTAAGAGTTTTATTGAGGTGAATAATTTATCAAAATAAAGAGAGAATTTTACTCCTGGATATTCAGCTTGAAGTGTATCAAGAATGTTTAGAACAGCTTCCCTCCTAATCCATATTCACTTGCATATTCATTTGGATTATTTCCTTGATATTTTCCTTGGTAAAGGTCAAGAGGAAAGGCATAACCCACAGGAGTGCAAGCCGCCTATGCTTTATAAACCCATCGTATGGGCTTTCCACGGATGAACTGTTTTGTTGGGTGTCTTCCAAAGTGTGGAATCATGGACTCATCTATAGATATAATGGATGGCCCAAAGACTTTACCATAGGAAAGATAGTTTTTATTTAGAATGTTCAAAAATGGGCGTACTTTGGCAAACTTATCGTCGGATTCAGATCCGTATTATCTGCAGCATGGAAATACCTCATGATCTCTTCAAACCTATTCCAACGCATTGAACTGGATATTAGCTCATTATGAGTATCCAATTCCATTGGCCAATATAATCTGCGTCTTGATACAGAACAATAGCCTGATAGCAATAGAATTGCAACAAATATTTTCATCTCATTACATGATAAACAGAACTGATGGTTACCATTTTGTGCTGCATATTTCACAGTTTCAGTAGTTAGAAGTTCTATGGCAGGAGCATCAAGAAAAAGTTCATATATTTCAGGTGGGGTTCATGGAAAATCAGCAATAGATGGCCTGTAAAAAAGTTGTCTATTTGTTCCATATCCTTACTGCACCAGTGCCTCACTTTGCATTTTTTTTTTTTAGAAGTTTTCTTATTTCTGCCTTTTGTCGGAGTTTCTCCACTAAAAAGAGCCTGAGAAATCATTTGAGCCACAGGTAGGTTGTTTATGTCAACATCATCCTCTTCTCCTGAATCTTCATCTGTTATCCCCCCGTTTTCTAGAGGAGAAATGTAGATGGATACATGTCTCTTTGTTGCAACAACAATATTATCTTCACTGTCATCTTCTTCACTACTTGAAAGCCTTTCTAATCCTTCCAAAATTTCTACCAATGTTAGATTCCTAAACAGAAAACATAGCTCAATCAAGCTTTTCATGACTCTATTTATGAATAATATATATATATATATAATAATATAATATATATATATATATATATATATATATATATATATATATATATATATATATATATATATTTTTTATAGGCCTTTACATATCTTTTCATGTAAATATTATATATAATATGTATATATAACCTATACATATTTGGTTTTATATATATATATATATATATATATATATATATATATATATATATATATATATATATATATGTGTGTGTGTGTGTGTGTGTGTGTGTGTATTATATATATATATATATATATATATATATATATATATATATATATATATATATATATATATATATATATAATATGGTGATGTGTGTGCATGTATGTATATATGTGTGTGTATGTATATTTATGGAGATCCAATTGGCAAACATGTAAATATAACGTTTTAAAACGCAATTTACTGGGGGAAATATTGTGGAATATTCAAGCATCAGTGAGACATAGGATGCCCAGTGTTGCATATCACAATAAAAAGAGATTTTTGCAAACATATTTTGAACATCAGAATACATTCTAAAACACAAAGCAAATGCGCTAATAAAGGAACAATCTGTTAATGAGGACATAATCTTATTTATCTATAAATATGTTGCATTTCCATATATACTCATTATTTCTCGAAGACATGGTAGACGAAAATACATATTTTGAATCACTGTAAACACTTGTTATAATTTGTTTCAGCAGTGAATACATCCTTCTGTTAAACTTCTCTATCAACTTTTGAAAGAAAAAATTTTAAGCCTGTGACTGCAAGTTTTACAGACACAAGTTTAGTGTTGAGCAAACGCATCACTGATATATGGGTTCTAATGAGATTTCTTTTCATGCTTGCGTATATGGTGTGATTATGTACTCGAGGCATTCTTATTTTTGGCGAGTTTCAAGCATCAGAAAATCATAAAGGTTAGAGTTCACATAAAGCCTTGATAACGCATTGCTTTTTTCACACATTATCAAGAAGATGTAACGATTACAGAGAATAAATCTTATTGGAGAATAATTCACTCTGGCAAATAAGATCTGCGTTAAGAGTATATAGCATCTGTATCAAAATATGATAGAGGATGTGACGAAGTAAAATGTTTATAAATTTTTGTTATATTCATCGAAATAAGATTCGAAATATGTACACCAAATTTATAAATTTCGAACAAGAATATAAGGATTAAAGAAAAAATTATTAGCTACCCAGAATTTTAACTATTGATATAAAAACTGTTACACTATGTAAGCAAATTAAAAATCAAATAATTTGAATATGTATACACACACACAAACACACACACACACACACATATATAATATATATATATATATATATATATATATATATATATATATATATATATATATATATATATATATATATATATATATATATATATATATATGTATACATGTGAGTGTGTGTGTAGGGGTATTTGGTATTTGTGTGTATGCGTGCTCGGAAGCAGAACTAGCGGTACAGAGAGACAGAAAAAGAAGAGAAAGAATCCCAATTTACCAACAATTTGATTTATCTCTTTGATCTGCCTAGATTTAAATATTCGATGACATGAATAAGAAAAAATCCGAAGTATTTTTTGGGGGAGGAGGTTTCGTTTTAATTTCATTTGCTTTGAAGCTTTTGCGGGAAAGATACAAAAAGCGTTCTTTTTGTATCTTTTGGTGTCTCGTCATAAAAGGTTAGTAATTCAGTAATTCCAGTTGTGATTATGGCTTTATGAAAAAAAACATATTACAAACACACGTAGCATTCCGGTTACCAAAGTCCTGTTTTAGGAATTAGGACAAAGTCTGCATATATTTTAAAACTGGTTTAAGAATATATAGAATCGGAACCTTGAAATTTACATATATAGTGATAATTTTCACCATGGATATTGGTACAAAATTTGCAGATGTTTTAAAACTGCTTTTATCGATACATAACAATAATATATTCCATATAAAGTATTAAAAAAGCTTTAGGAAATGATACTAATTCTGCAGATATTTTAAAACTGTTTTTATTGACATATAGAATATAATTATTTATTTATATATATATATATATACTGTATATATATATATATATATATATATATATATATATATATATATATATATATATATATATATATATATATATATATATATATATATATATATATATATATATATATATATATATATATATATATATATATATATATATATATATATATATATATATATATATATATATATATATATACTATATATATATATATATATATATATATATATACAGTATACAAGACTGTCGTAACTAAAAAATTTGAAGTTTTGAGTTACATAGCTCATAAGATTGCCCATTTAATTCTGCGTCTTTTGGTAATAAAGTCGTAAGTCTAAGTGCATTTTTGGCCGAGAGATGGCGCTGGGAAGATTTTAAGTCTAAATCAAAATCTCGGTGCAGTTATAGGACTTTGAAACTTTAAAACGCTTTTCCTGAAAAATCAAGATTTTGGAGTTACGACAGTCTTGTAATGATGGAGCGATATATATGTGTGTGTGTGTGTATATATATATATATATATATATATATATATATATATATATATATATATATATATATATATATATATATATATATATATATATATATATATATATATATATATATATATATGTATGTATATTATTAACATTTAACTTGAAAGTTTGTACGAACCTGCAGGTATTATGAAACTGTTTCATTAAGATATTAAATATCATAATTTACACATAAAGTATTACTTTTCGGTTTAGAAGCTAGTCCAAATACGACAGATATTTTAAAACCATCTTTGTTGATATCATTTCCATGTACAGTATTTTTTGACTTTTCATCTGCAATAATATTGAGCTGTTATTTTTAAACCTCTCACATCTAAATAATGAAATGGTTTTGTTCTTCATCACTGAAGTCTCCCAGATCCATCGAGATGTGGAAGGTCTCAGATTATCTCAGTGTGTCTAGGTCACTTTAAGTGGAGAGGAATAATGAAATGCTATACAGAGACGGTTTGAAAATGAAGTCGGGAGAGAGAGGAAGAGAGAGAGAATGTTGGACAGACTGATACATTGATGCAATATCCTACAACAATGAGTTGTAGACAGCTTTAGCGAGCTATAAATAACTAAATCAATCCATTTCGGCCTTAGAATCGTATAGTATAGAAGTGCAAATGTAGAATTTGTGTTGGGAATTCAATTTATTCTCTTCCATAATTGATGATTGTCTCCTTTCAGACAAACCTCTCTCTCTCTCTCTCTCTCTCTCTCTCTCTCTCTCTCTCTCTCTGTCGTGCGAGTCACTTGAAGTAAAAATGGAAAAACAAAACACTTCATGGAAGATCACTCGGAAAATAAAAGAAATATGCATTTATTGAAATACAGACAAACAATTTCATCGGCAACGAAAAACATCAAAAGCAAAGCCAGAGACGATTTCCTTCCTCCCCACTGATTGTTTCAACTTGACATAAGAGAGCACACTCGAGACATGAATAATTCCACTCTCCACTTGGGACTCTGAAACAAAACATGGGTTTTTTTCATCTAGTTCTAATGTGTTGCACAAGCACCATCTGCGTCACTGCAAAGGAATATTGAATGCTACAAACTCAGGGTAATTAAAACCAAACAAAATGGAGCGGGAGTTTGATATCCAGTTGTTAATTTTTCTTAATTAATCTCTCCCTGTGCCAATTTATTCCTATGCGGAAATATATTCCCATAAGCCAACAGATCCATAGCACGGGTCTAACAAGCGTCAGTGAACAGTCTGATAATGAGCTGACTGGTTTTCAGCTGTTATAGTAAATACAGGTCTGAGGGATATTGCTCTTCACTAAGGTAATTTTTTATTCCTTTGTTAATGAGGGAAAATTATTTGTCAAGAGATCCTCTTTCTGCATTAAAAACGCACTTTGCCGATCAAAATCCTTCCCTGGTACATTTATTTATTTATTGATTTACTCTTTTACGATAATTCGTCTTTTGCATAATTTTCACGGCGTTTTAGTATAGGAATAAATTCATTGATATATTCCTTATAGTTTAGGAATAATACAGCGATGTTGTCAATCTTCACCCCTAAAATCTGGACATTTTCTAAGTTGCTGCAATGTCACTTTTCAGTTTTCATTTACATATCTCGAATAAATTAATACATTTGTCGTTCCGAGATATTGCCCATAATTATAACGATTCGAAAATGTTGAATGGCATGGAACTTCATTCATTCATTGTGAATTTCCATGGACGCTTTTAAAGTAGGAAGAGAAGTGTCAACAAAAAATATCTTCCCTGATTAATTAACTGACTTTCGACCGACTTGAATCATTTGCAATTGTAATTACGTAGTAATTTAAATTTGTAACCTGTGTCATTCATCAGGTTGTTACGAGTAGTCAAATTTGAGTTGCATTCTTGAGGCTTCATAATTCAAATCCTGCGAGAAAAGCCGTGACATTTCAAGAGTCGTATTTTTTGTCTTAGGAATAAAATAGTTAAGTACTTATTGTCTTTTGGTTTATTCATTGGAGTTCAAATAACTTTTTCAAAATGCCAAATGTACTTTCACCGTTTGAGAAATTGTTGAGGAATTTGTGGATAAAATAGACAGGATTTTTGATGAAAACAACATAAGAGAAAGAATTATGTACAATAAAATATGAAACGAAGTACCAAAAATAAAAAAAAAAAGAAGAGAGAATAAAAATGAAAAGCGAAAACGAAAAGAGAGGGGGAGAGAGAGAGAGGAGAGTATTGCATTTCCAGTTGAAAAACAAAGAAAAAGATGATCTGCAACGTCTACACTGCAGTAAACAAAGACTACCCAAATGCAAATGGTCATACCACCGGACACAGCTCTGGAATATTACTAGAGCTCGAAAATAACTGCTTTTAGGACCACAAGAGGGAAAGTGCCGAGATTTCTCTCTCTCTCTCTCTCTCTCTCTCTCTCTCTCTCTCTCTCTCTCTCTCTCTCTCTCTCTCTGAGAGTTTATTGTTGGTAGCTAGAACTTGGTCAAAGCTGTATATCGGTCATTTTTAGGATCATGAAAAGTAGACGAAGGTATATACATAATATTCGTTTGCGAGCAACAGCGAGTGCTTGACTATAAATAAAATTTGCGCATGCTTGGGAATACACATTTTACGGAATAATAACCTCAGAAAAGGCAAATGAAGAACGCTTTATATGACCAGATTTTATTGATTAATTTAGCTAGATTTAGAGTATATTCCGTCAATAACCTTATTGAAGAATTAAAGTCACATCAGGAGCCAAAATGTTCTTTTTTGTACAGATTAAAGCTTATTTATCAGTTTCCATAACTAGATCGGCACTTCTTCCCTCTGTTCAGGTCTTAAAAACTACCTCTTTGGAGAAACAACAAGTGAGGTGGAAGTTTTACTACCGCTCATTATTCAACTGCCATTTCGCAGTCTTTCCTTCTTATAATACCTCCCTTTTCCAAGAGTGAATTAATCTCCTTTATGAGCGATCGGGTATTAAGTTAATGACTCGATGACTCCAGAACGATGTAAAAACCTCCGTGTAAACAAGGTAATTGGAGACCTACAAGTAAATTAATGGGAGCCATTAGAAAGGGAACTAGCAAGAGAAAAATAAAGTTGCATTCCTTTGGGATTGATGGACGTTAAGCTTTGTACCTAATGCACTGAAAGGTCATATTTCATGTACCTCTAGGTTTTCATTTGTGATAAATCATAATAATGAATGTCGGTAAAGAAAGCGTTGAACGTTCCCAGATTAAATAAAGAAAGACGCTGCCTGAAATTTCCGGTAAAAGGCCAAAGAGTATGAACGCACTACACGGTCAACATGGCAGAGGTGGGTGGATATCGTCTCCAAACGCAAAACACCTGAGTTCGACGGGTGAGTTGACGGGAGATGTTATTCACTTATACCTCTCTTGTGGCCGATTTCGTTAGAGCGTCACTGTAGTCCTGATTCCTCGTCCGTCGCTGGTTCGATCCCACGGGACGGTGGACTTATTATCAACTTAAAAATTCCCCTTCGGTAACATATATGAAAATATATTATTTCCGAGGTAGAGTGAATTGGATATTAAAGGACGTTTGTAGCTTTCTGATTGTATATGAATCACGGTGATGTGATAAATAGTCATAATATGGCTACGTGCGACAAACGCACTACACGGTCAACATGGCAGAGGTGGGTGGATATCGTCTCCAAACGCAAAACACCTGAGTTCGACGGGTGAGTTGACGGGAGATGTTATTCACTTATACCTCTCTTGTGGCCGATTTCGTTAGAGCGTCACTGTAGTCCTGATTCCTCGTCCGTCGCTGGTTCGATCCCACGGGACGGTGGACTTATTATCAACTTAAAAATTCCCCTTCGGTAACATATATGAAAATATATTATTTCCGAGGTAGAGTGAATTGGATATTAAAGGACGTTTGTAGCTTTCTGATTGTATATGAATCACGGTGATGTGATAAATAGTCATAATATGGCTACGTGCGACAAACGCACTACACGGTCAACATGGCAGAGGTGGGTGGATATCGTCTCCAAACGCAAAACACCTGAGTTCGACGGGTGAGTTGACGGGAGATGTTATTCACTTATACCTCTCTTGTGGCCGATTTCGTTAGAGCGTCACTGTAGTCCTGATTCCTCGTCCGTCGCTGGTTCGATCCCGGGGACGGTGGACTTATTATCAACTTAAAATTCCCCTTCGGTAACATATATGAAAATATATTATTTCCGAGGTAGAGTGAATTGGATATTAAAGGACGTTTGTAGCTTTCTGATTGTATATGAATCACGGTGATGTGATAAATAGTCATAATATGGCTACGTGCGACAAACGCACTACACGGTCAACATGGCAGAGGTGGGTGGATATCGTCTCCAAACGCAAAACACCTGAGTTCGACGGGTGAGTTGACGGGAGATGTTATTCACTTATACCTCTCTTGTGGCCGATTTCGTTAGAGCGTCACTGTAGTCCTGATTCCTAGTCCGTCGCTGGTTCGATCACGGGACGGTGGACTTATTATCAACAAAAATTCCCCTTCGGTAACATATATGAAAATATATTATTTCTGAGGTAGAGTGAATTGGATATTAAAGGACGTTTGTAGCTTTCTGATTGTATATGAATCACGGTGATGTGATAAATAGTCATAATATGGCTACGTGCGACAAACGCACTACACGGTCAACATGGCAGAGGTGGGTGGATATCGTCTCCAAACGCAAAACACCTGAGTTCGACGGGTGAGTTGACGGGAGATGTTATTTACTTATACCTCTCTTGTGGCCGATTTCGTTAGAGCGTCACTGTAGTCCTGATTCCTCGTCCGTCGCAGGTTCGATCCCACGGGACGGTGGACTTATTATCAACTTAAAAATTCCCCTTCGGTAACATATATGAAAATATATTATTTCCAAGGTAGAGTGAATTGGATATTAAAGGACGTTTGTAGCTTTCTGATTGTATATGAATCACGGTGATGTGATAAATAGTCATAATATGGCTACGTGCGACAAACGCACTACACGGTCAACATGGCAGAGGTGGGTGGATATCGTCTCCAAACGCAAAACACCTGAGTTCGACGGGTGAGTTGACGGGAGATGTTATTCACTTATACCTCTCTTGTGGCCGATTTCGTTAGAGCGTCACTGTAGTCCTGATTCCTCGTCCGTCGCTGGTTCGATCCCACGGGACGGTGGACTTATTATCAACTAAAAATTCCCCTTCGGTAACATATATGAAAATATATTATTTCCGAGGTAGAGTGAATTGGATATTAAAGGACGTTTGTAGCTTTCTGATTGTATATGAATCACGGTGATGTGATAAATAGTCATAATATGGCTACGTGCGACAAACGCACTACACGGTCACCATGGCAGAGGTGGGTGGATATCGTCTCCAAACGCAAAACACCTGAGTTCGACGGGTGAGTTGACGGGAGATGTTATTCACTTATACCTCTCTTGTGGCCGATTTCGTTAGAGCGTCACTGTAGTCCTGATTCCTCGTCCGTCGCTGGTTCGATCCCACGGGACGGTGGACTTATTATCAACTTAAAAAATTCCCCTTCGGTAACATATATGAAAATATATTATTTCCGAGGTAGAGTGAATTGGATATTAAAGGACGTTTGTAGCTTTCTGATTGTATATGAATCACGGTGATGTGATAAATAGTCATAATATGGCTCGTGCGACAAACGCACTACACGGTCAACATGGCAGAGGTGGGTGGATATCGTCTCCAAATGCAAAACACCTGAGTTCGACGGGTGAGTTGACGGGAGATGTTATTCACTTATACCCTCTTGTGGCCGATTTCGTTAGAGCGTCACTGTAGTCCTGATTCCTCGTCCGTCGCTGGTTCGATCCCACGGGACGGTGGACTTATTATCAACTTAAAATTCCCCCTTCGGTAACATATATGAAAATATATTATTTCCGAGGTAGAGTGAATTGGATATTAAAGGACGTTTGTAGCTTTCTGATTGTATATGAATCACGGTGATGTGATAAATAGTCATAATATGGCTACGTGCGACAAACGCACTACATGGTCAACATGGCAGAGGTGGGTGGATATCGTCTCCAAACGCAAAACACCTGAGTTCGACGGGTGAGTTGACGGGAGATGTTATTCACTTATACCTCTCTTGTGGCCGATTTCGTTAGAGCGTCACTGTAGTCCTGATTCCTCGTCCGTCGCTGGTTCGATCCCACGGGACGGTGGACTTATTATCAACTTAAAAATTCCCCTTCGGTAACATATATGAAAATATATTATTTCCAAGGTAGAGTGAATTGGATATTAAAGGACGTTTGTAGCTTTCTGATTATATATATATATATATATATATATATATATATATATATATATATATATATATATATATTTATATAGATATACATATACATATATATATATATATATATATATATATATATATATATATATATATATATATATATATATATATATATATATATATATATATATATATATATATATATATACATATATATATAATGTATAAAAATATACGACAAAATCTGTTTGTGTGTGTTTACATGAGCCTTCCTGCTTGCTTGTATGTATCAGAAACCAAGGGGATTAGCATATATGTCTTGACTTTAGATAACAATAATAATAACAATATGAGATGCATAACCTAATAAAAAAATTATGTCATATTTGTTTTCACTGAATAATATATTTTTGTCTCTGTCGCTGTTGGGATATTTCGTTATTTCCTTTAACATTTGAAAAGAGGTAATTGCTGTTACTACTAATATTAGTACTGCATTGATTTATATTTCTTCAAAAGTTACATTTTGCCACCAATATTTCAGATCGATCACCATATTTTTCTGTATGGTTATCCTGACATCAACAATTCAGTTCTTTAACAAATGCTAATGCCAATGGTGTATTCAGTGCTTTCTATAAATCCATGCCCACTGCTTCAGCAACAGGTTATTTTAATATTATTATTATTAGTGAATCCAGGCCGTCCAAATAAGGTAATATAAAGGATAGTGGAGATGGAAAGTCCCGACCCAAAGGCCATTACTTTCGGTTCCGAATCGAGATCTAGGAATATTTCCTTTCTATTTTGAAAGTGCAATATTTAATACTGAAGTCTCCCTTCTTTGATTTTCACAAATGCTTTTATAGAGTCTAGACAAGAGGAAAGTCCGAGTGGGAAGTTTAATACCCGTAAACTATTGCTGTTACATCTAAAAAAATGTAAATATTATATAAAAGATTTACATTTTGAACTTCAAGTTTCCGCAAAAGCTGGAGACAGAAAGATTTACCATGTATATTTACGTATATCTGGATGATGGTATAAGATTACTATTATTATTATTATTATTATTATTATTATTATTATTATTATTATTATTATTCCACATGCTAAAGTGATGAAAAACTTTCATAATAATTCTATTGATAATCGAGCTTTCTTTTGCGTGACTGACATAACCCTCTTTGCATCATGCGCAACAAAAAAATGAATAAAAAGAAATAATCACATCTGAAATGCAAAAGCGATACAATTTTCCGTTGTACTGCCCGGAAAAAAAACACGAGCGATTTTTTACTGAAATATGCGAGGTGTTGTATCGGTTATTTGACCTCGCCGATAAAAACAGATTCCCTGCCATGTTTGTAACGTTATTTATGTTGAAGAAAAGAATATGGTTAGCTTACCTTCAAACCAAAAATGGTTTCATAAACAAAAATTAACAAGATTAATGCGCCGAAGTTTCTTCGGCGCAATCGAGTTTTCTGCACAGCGTATAATCAAGACCACCGAAAATAGATCTATCTTTCAGTGGTCTCGGTATAATTCTGTATGAGACGCCGCCCATGAAACTTCAACTACGGCCCGGTGGCGGCCTGTCTTATATCGTTGCCAGATGCACGATTATAGCTAAATTTAACCTTAAATGAAATAAAAACTACTGAGGCTAAAGGGCTGCAATTTGGTATGTTTGGTGATTTGTGGGTGGATGATCAACATACCAATTTGCAGCCCTCTAGCCTCAGTAGTTTATAAGACCTGGGGGCGGAGAGAAAAAGTGCTGACGGACAGACAAAGCCATCTAAATAGTTTTCTTTTACAGAAAACTAAAAATTGGTTTCTTTTGGCGCTACACAGGTTGAAAAGTCATTTCATATCATATATATTTTCGAACAGATTATAATAACCAATATGTCTGTTTGATATGGACTAATTCAGTTTACTACTATCAGCTACGATAAGTAAATCAATAAATTTTAATCTTTTTTTTTTTTGCATTTATTTGTTAATAACTTTCTTATCATTTCTTCTATAAAGTCAGTTTCCCTTAACATTATTCATTTTCTTCAGTCATATTTTTTCTTGCTGCGATTACTCCTTTATCACTACGATCCGTATTTCTATCATCATTGTTGAACGAGTTTCACCCATCCAAGTACCAACCAGACTTTTATTGTCTAATCTTTATAATGCATTAATCACTGAAATTTCAATATATATATATATATATATATATATATATATATATATATATATATATATATATATACATATACTGTATATATATACATATATATATATATATATATATATATATATATATATATATATATATATATATATATTATATATATATATATATTATCATTCTCTGTGTCGCCATTATCAATACGAGCCCAGTTGTTTTCTTTAAGCTTGCGTGACTGAAGTGTTTTACTATGAAGACAGTTCTGGAGGGAGTGAAAAATTTCAGGAGAGTAAGAACTTCCTAACCAGCCAAACTTATTCTTACGTATTTCTTTGTCCCAAAGCGATTCTCCGTAAATTCTTATTGATGTTCACTTCTATCATAACGATTTTAGAAGTTTATTTGACAGAGGTTCGAATTTGCAAGCGTAATAAGATTACTTTCAGAAATGACTGCATTTCTCCCTCTTCAGCGACCTGGCTTGCCTAAGAAGAAAGACATTGATAAATCTAATCATGAAAGAATAATCATCCCGCGTTAGGCCATACTACGGCGGCGATGACACCTTCTCCAAAGACTTACTTAACTAACGGCCTCAACGTCTCTCGAGGAGGAGTGACGAGGAACAGCGAAAACCGGCCATGTGCCCTTCGAGGATATTCTCCTCAAGGCTAACCACTTTTGAGCCGATTTCAACAATTGTGCCGCCTGATTTCTCTTACCCAGGAAACGAATTTCAGCTCATTCTAAAGAGAGAGAGTATGTATCTTTCAGAGTGATTATACCATGTAACGTTGGCTATGGTAGGTGGGGTATCGCGATATTATCAAGAAAGAGAGAGAGAGAGAGAGAAAGAGAGAGAATCAAACGGCCACACAGAAATGGATTTAAAAATGCACAAAATCAATCTGAGTACGCCGTAACTGTTTAATGTTTAACAAAAAGTACGCAGTAGTCTGTACCTTCGGTTCATCCATCTCGGGCTAGAGATAAACTTCTCTCTGAGTTTAAGAACTATCGGAGACGGGCTGCTGGGGTCGTGTTTCCCAGGGCAGAAGGAGGTTGTTTTTATCGAGGAAATATGCAAAAACTTTCCTCTCTTCTTTTTGGAACTTAATGTTTTTAACCAGAGATGAACATATAAAAGATGCATTCGTGTATTTTAAGACTTTTTCTGGAGAGATGGCTGACGTTTGTTTTGCTCATAATACCTTGGATGTAAAGAGCCTTGCGTCGCTGCATTTCAGCTTGTTGACGTGTATTTTATATAATTTATTTCGGCCTGTTTCTATTGTAGGTTAATTTTCATCAGGCATTTCATCTTTGAAATAGCAGCATGTATATATGGAGATTATACTTTACCTACATACTACATTTTTATGTCAGGGTGGTGGTTTTCGCCGTGTGTCGATCTTGATATGATAATTTCAGTATTGTGTATAGACCATGATTTTTTCAATTGTTTTTTGAGTTTTTACCTGTTCTGCCTGTCGCAGATCTAAAAGTAAAAATATCACCGTAATTCCTTTAATTTCAACATATGGGTACTTGATCAGTGTCTGTGATTAGAGGATCAGTACTAGGTTTATCATAATATATATTTTTTTCATCACATCAATTTAGGCTACTTATCACCTTTTCCTTTTACTTGTCTCTCTCTGCAGGCTGAATTCCCTCTGGAGCCTCTTGAGTAAGTGCATTGATTCTTTCCATAAGGGTTTCAGCCGGAGATATACAGAAAGAAAGAAAGAAAGAACAAAACAAAATTAGAGCTGAATAATGATCTATACAATCTATAGGTACATAGATAATTAATTTTGGCAATTGAAAGTTGCATCAGCCTCAAAGCAGTAAACAGACCTAATCTAATTCTCTCTCTCTCTCTCTCTCTCTCTCTCTCTCTCTCTCTCTCTCTCTCTCTCTCTCTCTCTCTCTCTCGCTTTTCCGTACTCTTAAAAACTGCGTACTCAGTTACAATTACGGAGCTCATAGCTCCTTTAAAATTATGATCAATCATTTCAGTCATTTCAGCATTTCGTTGAAACAACCTCCACGATTTCAGTATGATTAGAGTAATTATAATAATGATACGAAGCAATTCCGAGCCAACTTTTACCTTCTCGCGTAGCATTTAGGTCCTAGATTTCCGAGGAACCAGAATTTCACCATTCCCCCTAAAGTTGTTTAAAAACAATTCCCAGAAGTGGGAAACTTGATTCAAGTCAGTTCGGAAAATATCAGGAGTTTGGTAATTCTCTCTCTCTCTCTCTCTCTCTCTCTCTCTCTCTCTCTCTCTCTCTCTCTCTCTCTCTCAAAGGCGCCTCACACTGAGGGACCTGGGGCAACCCGAACGAATTGTAAGGTCTGTAAGGTATCTCTCTCTCTCTCTCTCTCTCTCTCTCTCTCTCTCTCTCTCTCTCTCTCTGCACCTTCATTTCCCAAGATGATGGAAAAAGTTTTAGATTTCAATTTAGTCTTTGCTCCGAGTTCAATCGTCCTTAAAAGTGGGTTCCTAATGACTTATATTTGTAGTTTTCTTTTCACAACATTAATTTGTAATAAACTACAAACTATGGTTATTTTGACCTGAGAAACCAGTTGGTATGACGTTTAACTAGATATAATTATAGGAAAAAACTTAAAATGAGAAGACTCAATTTCCGATGCAATTATGCTGTTCATACATACTGAACTGAGTTCAGTACTTTAAATGAATAGGAATAGATATTGGCTTATAGAATATATATCATGAAAAATGTCTTAGGGCCATTTCACAGGCCTAACGTCTGTGTCAGATCAGTATTATAGCAACACGTGACAAAGAAGCAAATGTTCTGGTATCAAACACCTTAAAAGTTTAGTTAAATCTCTCTCTCTCTCTCTCTCTCTCTCTCTCTCTCTCATTAGGTTTAGCAGAAACAACAGTTACCATCCTAAATGATGACCTGTTAACATCATCTACTAGTCTTAGGAGGAGGATCAAGAATCACTCAGGCAAGAAGCAAGCATGCACACGAAGATACGCCATATATATATATATATATATATATATATATATATATATATATATATATATATATATATATATATATATATATATATATATATATATATATATATATATATATATATATATATACCGGTTAGTTGTTTTACTATACAATTATGACTATCTTTTTTTTTACTATTTATTATTTTTTTCTTACGATAAGGGGCCGTTGTGTAAAATACATTCCAATAATTCAGAACCATAACGTCAGCGGAATGTGTTTGTTGTTGATTTACAGAAGCCATTATTTACAAACCTGGAGTATTTAGAGAAAATTTATACGGTCCCGGATTTCCTTTTTGACTTTCTAATGGCAGGTTTATACAATGAGATGGTCCACAACATCTGGTTCTCCGAAATAATGGACGCAAACATTTAAGGGATTCTCAAGGTGTGGTGATATATAATATAAACACCGGAAGTTGTGGTGATAATATTGGTAATTGCGTTAAGACTGGTAACTGGTAACCGGAGACATACCAATATTGGTGATAGCAACCGTAGTTATTGTTGTTGTTGTGGATATTATCATTGTGATAACAGTATCTTTATGTATTATTTAACAAGTATTTCTCTACATTACATTAGACAAGTAGAGCCACTTTCATCATCTGGTCTTTCATTTACATTAGTGTTCAGGTTATTTTCTTTTCACTTCAACCATTGCGTGGCTCTCGGATCTCATTGTGCCCCATTGCTTACTGTACCAAGTCCTTGCGGTCTGCAGCAAGTTTCAGGAACGATTGCTGTTGACAAGCCTCCTTTTTATCAGGGCGTTAGGGGTTGGCGGAAGGAAAAGATTCCTTTCTGTCTCTCGCGATCTTCAAATATTGAAAAATTTTTTGTGCCAATAAATGCACATATTCCGAACAGTTTTTATTATTTAATTTTTGTAACAGAAAGCACTGCTACTCTCTCTCTCTCTCTCTCTCTCTCTCTCTCTTTTGTAATAATTAAGTTAAATTTTATTAAGTCATTTATTATATGTTCTATTAAATTCAGCCATGTCCGTCCGGCGAATATTAATGTGAATACTAGTTTAGAGAAAAATCAACGTTTTCGGAATAGCACAATTCTTCAAAACAATTCCCTCTCCGTTTATCGAAATCGAACTTCATATATATATATATATATATATATATATATATATATATATATATATATATATATATATATATATATATATATATATATATATATATATAGTTATATATATATTACATATGTGTGTGCGTATGTATAGGTGTGTGTGTGTGTGTCGGTAAAGAGAAAGGAAATAGACAGTTTCGCACCTATGATTTATAGTATAAATAAAATTGGTGTTTTCCCTCGCAAAGTGAAAAACGATGAGGCAGTTGTCAATCGAGATTGATGATGTGCCTAGGTTTCCCTCTCGCTCTTTCTTTCGTCATTAATTAGAGGCCGAAGGAGTCGTCACTCGACTCATGACGACTTTCAGTCTTTCCTCGTGAAGTTTGAAGTTTGGCCTCTTGACGAGAATGGTGGGGAGACATTTTTCTCTGCAGGTCTCCAAGTTGGCGTAGAAATGTGGTGTATTTAATTTTGCTTTATACATGGTAAGGATGAACCCTAAACCCAAAGAGGTTCTGTGCAAGTAAAATTTGTAATAATTGAAGGGACTGTTGATCCAACTCTCTTTATGACATTAAAGTGTGAACATTTATATATATATATATTATATATATATATATATATATATATATATATATATATATATATATATATATATATATATATATATATATATATATATGTGTGTGTGTGTGTGTGTGTGTATGTATATATTTATGTATGCTTGTGTGTTTGTGCATATATTTGTGCTTATGTGTAAAAAGTTGTTTATGTTATTGTATCTGATAATTATGCTATTTCCTATTTTTAGATCTACAGTAAATCATATGAAAGCAGCAGTAACCTGTTGTAATGCTAGCATGGGGTTCGACGCATCACTGGTGGGCTTTCTATGTAGGCATGCCAAAATTCTGAAGCAGTTTAAGCACGGAAGTAGCATCGACCTTTATCATTATCTTATATCTTTGAATTCACCCCTCGTTAGAATTTTTTTTTTATCTAGGAGAAAGTCACTTATGTGATAGAGGAGAAAATAGAAATCCGAAGATTATTTGCATAATCGGCTGTTTGTATAACCGAAATTCTAAATATCTGAGATCGGGACAGTAAATCTTCACTAATTAAACTGATCATTCATACCGGAACAAGATTCATGAGCCTCAACATTTCCTGAACATAAGACGCTTTTCTATTTATAATATTCTACTTTTTTTTTCTTTTTTTTTCACTTTTACATGAAAATTCTATTTTCTTGAAGCATTTATTTCCTTGGATATTTTCCTTCCGTCCGAAGAAGCGAATAATCGTTTTACGAAGGATTCCTTTCCTCCAAACTTTCAGGAACTTTACAAAATTGAAAAAGTCTTAATCCAGTAAACTCCTGAGAGCTGTAAAGCCTTGAGCTGAATTTACTACTTGAATCTTCCCAGCTGATGTTAGAGGATCACTTTTTCATATTATTTCTTCATATATATACGTATGTGTATGTGTGTATTTTTATCTATGTAATGCATTTATGGTCAAGTTCTGGCGAGCAAGGATGGACAGATAGGACAGTGATGGACTAAGAAAGGAATTGGGCTAGGAACCACATGCTAAAAGGCTTGCTGAGACCTGTCAGCTAACAAAATCTAGAGTCACCTACTCTTGAGATGAACAAAATGTATTTTATCAGGAAGGGGAGCTAGTCTTCTGCTCTTTCCTCCTATATTATCCGATTTTGGCAGTGATGGGAAATGGGATGCGTTAGTAAACTCCATGTCAAACTATTTTGCAAATTTGTATCTATGATTTTCCCTCCCCAAAAGTTCTGAGTTATATACTTGCCACATCTTTTTTTGTGAGTGAAAGGATAATAAGGGAATGATATCTAAATTAGTGTACGGTTTAGGCTATTGAGTGCAGTCCTAGAAACCTCAAAAAATAAAAACATGTTGGGACACAGATGAAAAAAAAAGAAATTTCGAAAACGATTCCAGACGGAGTATCCATGATCTCTTCAATTGCTCCTTCTCGAACATCCTCTGCGATCTAAGACTTCATTCTCTTCTTCTCTTTCTTCTTCTGCTCGACTAAGACAACTCTTCCGCTCCAGTCCACTTCCCTAAAGAGAAGAAAGTCTACAGCTTTGATCAAAGACTTTCCTCAGAAGAAAGCTAAACTGACTTCCTGTACTTGCAGTTGATTTAACCGTAACGTCATGGCAGCTGTTTTAGATAATTTTTTTCTTTATGCTGGATTTTTCTTCCCGATTTTACAGTTACTGCAATACTTTATTTGTCGAAAGAACTGTTGCAGGTGTTTTGTATCTTATAGCATGCAGAAATAAAGTTATAGTAACTGAAAATCCAAAAATTGATTTAACAGGGATATTTTCAACAACACTTTTGACCATATCCCCATGCTATATTCATGAATGATATAAACATCAAAATTTAGTTAAATTAATCCATAAATTTACAATAATCTCAGTTCTCGTATTCTTAAGAAGTTCATTAGAAGGTATTACTACAATAAAAGTAAGATAAATGACCCTAGAATTTCCTCAAAGTTACCAAGAATAATTTTTTCCCTGAACTTAAAGTCATCAATATATATTAGTTCGGTGTTTAAACTCAATAGAAGACAATTATAAAAATAAGTTTTTATAGTAGCATTGAGGATTCTTAAAACAAGGAACTGTGCAGAGATTTGAGTAGCATGGCAGGGTAACCAGAACAGCATTTAAGAATCACATTTAGAGAAAATGCTTTGCACCATATCACTCACTTTTTCACAACATTCAAAACCCAACGAAATAATATTTTCCTTTATTTATTAAATTTCTTCCAAATATTTCATCCACCCTTGGCAACGATACAGTAAGTCATATACTAGGCAGCAGCGGTAGAAGCTGTCTGTACCCACAAAGGCTCACTTTGAGTGTCTTCATTAGCAAAAGGAGAATGAGGGAGGCAGAGGAAGTCTATTAATCTTTTATGCTGTATGGGAAGAGACAGGTTAGAAATCTTTTGTTCGTGAAAATGAAACGTCTTTAAATCTCCTCTTTGCCAGCGATGACAAATGAGAGCTGATCATAAATCCGTCACCTGCGATCGTATTTCAGATGGTTCCCTTTTGGTGATAATCTATATAGGGGGAGAAGGGAGCTATTCAGCGATTTCTTCATTCTTTAAAGATTTTCTTGAATATATTTGATATGGAGATTCTTCAAGGAAATTTATCTTCTATCTTTCTTAATGTATAACAAAATGGGTATACTACAGGCAGTGACTCCTAATTGTTTTTTCGAAGACCTATATTTCCTGATTCCAAAACGAGAAACTATTTAATCTTTCGTAATAGTAATATTATCAGCATCTTTCATTTCCGTTGTCAGAAAAAAATCAGAAAATCATCTCTTTCAGATTATTGTGATAGTATAGTGTATTTAAAATCTATTTCTTATTTTAGAGACAACTGTGTATATTTATACATATGAAATTTTAATCCATATACTGGAAGAAGTTAATGTAATTATTTATTGCTCGAAGTTGAA
>NC_089749.1:2646384-2648884 GCF_040412425.1 Macrobrachium rosenbergii | reverse complement strand
TTTTAGTAGAATATTTACCTTTTGCAGATTACAAAATTCATCTTATTAATACAAGCACTTATTATCCATATTTTCATTGCTGCTGAAAATTTAGGATTCTGTGAAATCAAATTCCTTCACTGTATTTTTCAATATTCATAAATAACAGGGTCGCTCCAGAAAACATTCTGGAAGAGCCTCAACAAACGATGTTAACTGAACAAAAAGCTCCCTTTTTCCTCCCCGAGGCTCCTATGTAAGGGGCTGAACCGCCTTCCTCACTGAATAAATGTGTTCAATTTGGTCTCCAATGAAAGTAAATCCCCGAGGCAAAAGTATGCTTGTCTTTAATGGCCTCGGAATAGATCTTAAAGCATCGCCTGAAGACTCACAGATGCAGGGAAGCGGGAGCGGGACGTGGCTGAGCAAACTTGAACGGGATTGGTAATGAAATATGGATTACGACGTATCTTAATTCTTTGCGATTTAGGCCGTTAATGCTATATCAGTATTTAATATTTTTTGAGTAAGGCTTTTTATCTTTAATTTTTTATTCAGTAGAAATATGAGTTATTTTTTATGAACTAACTCGAACGGTTCGATCTATTAGGCAGTACTTTCTCTTGAAAACGTTCATGCCCCTTAATGGAGAAATGGTAGATGTTTCAGAGATCCAGAATGTTAAGGGACAGGTTTGGTCGAATTGGGTGTTTTTCACGGCAGGGCAGAACATCTGCTGTTGACTTGTTATGGTCAGAGTTCCAGCTGAACTTTCAAGTTGTCAAACATTTGCATAAGTTAGAATGTTGTTGAGACAAGTAGGCTTCATGTTCACGGTTCAGAGAGAGAGGGAGAGAGAGAGATTTTATGGCCAATTGTTATTGAATTTGACACAGAGGTTTTCTACCTAACAGTGATTTCAATATCTCTTGCCTTGGACAAACTGCTTGAGTTTCCGTTTTCTCTTTTAAATCTTTTGGATGCAAGACATTGTACATATTCTACTGTGTATTGTCCAGAGGCCATACTTCAATTTACAGCAAAAAGTAAATGAAGCAACAAAAATGAAGAATATGCATCTTTTAAGATAACTGCAAACGATCGATAATAAAATAACGAAGAACTCATTAAGAGCTACATCATCAACACCACATAGTAGACACCAACAGAGGCGAGCCTGCAGGCGATTCTATGAACTTCACACCTAGAAAAATTTTGTGTTTCATTAATACAGTTTTAAAGCTAATCGTAGACTTAATGAAAGAATGTACCCTATATCCACTGACTGCTTGAAATCAGCTGTCTTACCGTATACGAAGTTTTCAAAAAATATTTCGTGAAATAATTGACTATGTATAAAGTCTACTGTTACGAAAGAGAGAGAGAGAGAGAGAGAGAGAGAGAGAGAGAGAGAGAGAGAGAGAGAGAGAGAGAGAGGGAGAAATAAGCTGAATGTTGAGTCCCCTACAGAGAACCAATGAGAAGTTATCTGAAGACCGAGTGGTCGTGTCAGGGAGCAGAGTTACGCAGCCCGAAAAGACTGATCGGTAGATTTGTCACTGAAAGGCAGGAAAGTCCAAAGTAGAATTTCCATACCAAATATATATTAGCATAAATCAGGTTGCCTTCACGTGTGAATTGAACATGGCAGTAGTTCTGGCTCTCTGAAAATAAACACAGCATCTTTTTAAACCTCGAATTTTGGTTGGAAGGGAAAGCTCTGATCGGTTAAGAAACTATGTTTTCTGAAAATCAAAGCTATGCTGCGCGTGCTGAAGTTTTTGTTTCCTCCAGATAAACTTCCTTTTTATAATGCTTGTTTCAAAAGTTCTTGAATTTTGAAAGTGCACATCGTTTCCATTTTCTTCTTTTTGACTTAGTAATTGTAATGATGTTACCTCTAACTTATTGATCACATTTCTGTCCCATCATATATATATATATATATATATATATATATATATATATATATATATATATATATATATATATATATATATATATATATATATTATATATATATATATATATATATATATATATATATATATATATATATATATATATATATATATATATAATTTATGTATGTATATATATATATATATATATATATATATATATATATATATATATATATATATATATATATATATATATATATATATATATATATATATATATATATATATATATATATATATATAATTTATGTATATATATATATATATATATATATATATATTATATATATACACATATATATATATATATATATATATATATATATATATATATATATATATATATATATATATTAGTTCCATTATATTCACTCATCAGGTAATTCGAATGAAATATTATCGCTTGGCCTCTGGGAATACCTGGAGGTGTTGCTTAATGTTAAGGCTCCGCGGCTCTTCTGACATTTCTGGCTTGATAAGAAGCACCTTCTCTTCTTTTCCCGAAAGGTCTCGGGTCCGATCGTGCTGGAGGTAGTAATTTATTCTAATAGTTGTGG
>NC_089749.1:2613884-2641384 GCF_040412425.1 Macrobrachium rosenbergii | reverse complement strand
TGCTGGAACCCTTATGTTGTAGGCTTGCAAAAGAATGATTGAACTGATGATACGCTTCCCAACACCCCTCTCTCTCTCTCTCTTTAAACCCGCACGTAGAAGTTCAGATTTAATGATATAGTGAACTTGACGCATGTTTGTCATATAGATTTACATAAATAAATATGACAATTGTCCAGTGACTATCTGCAATGTTTTATCGTTTCCAATTGTACTCTTTTCTTTTCATAAAACTAACGATAGACATTTTGATGACACTCCCAGAATCTGATGCCTTTCTGCTCAATATATTTTCCTACTATGCATTTTCGACAGTAAAATCTTACCAAAGCTCCGGATATGGATCGTATTTTGGAAATAGCTATTTGAAGCCACAGCCTAATTGGCAAAAATGTGCAGTGATGTCTAATGTTGATAATTAAGGCAGTTATCAGAGTAAATCAAAGAAATTTAAAGGGAAACTTGGCTAAATCTAGCTGGCTCGTAGATAGACGCTAGAAAACGTCATTACTGAAGGCCCTGCTACTCATGGATACTGTAGTATGACGTACTTTACTAGACACCCCGCCCGCAAACTTTATGAATGAAGACTCAGATGTTGGTAGTATTTGTAGTAATAGTAGTAGTGTATGGAATTCTTATATTGTTTCACACAAACACCTACCCTACATACGCTCTCTCTCTCTCTCTCTCTCTCTCTCTCTCTCTCTCTCTCTCTCTCTCATCCTTTCGATGAGTCATGTCTCTAGGTAGAGTACAATAAAGGAATGGGCATCAAATGAGAATATTAATTGTGTAATACAATTCCATGGCGCAATTCACGTGCCCTATAACTTGAAATATGCACCAAGTCTTACAGTAACACTCTGTGAAAACCATTGTTACCCTGGAGTTTCTGTTGCTTCATATTGTTTCCTCAAAAGTTCCGGTTCACGTGTTCCTGCTCAGTCCTGCTAAATAAATGTAACATAACGCAATTGTTCTAACCTTAACTTCCTTAATGCATGATCAATCCCATAATAAATCCACAGTGCTTGGTGTAGCACACTACCCCCCCTTCATTATTTTATTTGAGTGCTTCTGTGTCAGTTTTGTTGCTTCTATACGCTTGATTCATTTACTTGTTTGTTGTAGGGTTGTTGAGTGGTTATCACTGAGTCTGTGTATTCCCGGTTTTGTCTATTTAATTTTTACGGATCTGAAGTTACTCATTCTTTCAATTTTCAGTTATTTTGATTATATATATATATATATATATATATATATATATATATATATATATATATATATATATATATATATATATATATATATATATAATTTATTCATAACTGCATTGTAGTGCTGAATGATATTCTAAACTCATAGTCCAAGCGCTTAGGCTATGCCCTAAATTTTATAATCCATTAATCCACTGATTGTACTGAACTTTATTGAAACTGAAGGAAATATGAAACAAAAAAAAGTATTGTAATATGAAATTATGTAAAAGGATATGCCGTTGTCTGTTTAAAATTAAACCAGCCTTGTGTGAATCAGGGTCTTGCGCTTTGAGCAGACCATAATTGAAGAACTTTCGATGGAAATAAAGAAAATAACGTTTCGATAATTATCGCATATCCTACTCAAGGTATTGCCTATTGTACACGAGGGTCTTTTTGCGTTTCTACGGTCATTATCATACTCCTGGAACCCTGCTATTACGTCTGATGCCATAGTTTACGTCGCAACTAGCCTCTCTCTGTGTGCTTACTAAATTTAGCTAAGTTTCCCTTTAAATTTCTTTGATTTACCCTGATAAATGCCTGAATTATCCACATTAGACATCACTGCATATTTTTGCCAATTAGGCTGTGGCTTCAAATAGATATTTCCAAAATACGATCCATATCCGATGCTTTGGTAAGATTTTATAGACAAAAATCAATTGGACACGGTCCTGAAACCTCTTTCGCAGGGAAATGATAAAAGGAAATCCGTTCAGGGAAGGTGTTACCATTTTATCCGAGCGAGTGACTTTTATAAAGGTCCTTTAGGAGATAAGTTCATGGAAATGGCCAACGGGTCAGCGAAAATTATATGCAAAGGCATTACCTTATAGATTATTTGACATTATTCTTATGTGGAAGTGACGGATCTTTATAGTAGTAGTTACGATATTAATATTGCTATTATCTTGTAAACTATTCAGATTATCACCAACTCTCAAGATGTTGCACAGAGGTTATAAAATTAATAAAAAAAAAAATAACATGAATAATAATAATGATAATAGCAACTAATCTTATTTATTTTTATGACAGTTGTTGTTATCAATATTAGTAATATTATCATCGTTATAAATAATGTAGCAGATATGGTCTGAAGTTCCTATTACAATCAGACTTTACTGAAAATATTGGAAGTCGTTACCTAAACTACTTATACATATCAGTGTCAGAATACAATAGACGTTGCTTTCATAGAAGTTTTCCTCGGATATGATGTTTAAACACACACACACGCACACACACATATATACACAGTATATATATATATATATATATATATATATATATATATATATATATATATATATATATATATATATATATATATATATATATATATATATATATATATATATATATATATATATAGTTAGTTAGTTTTAAACAACCTCTCCTGGAATATATGGCAACCTATTCAAGTCGAGACGATGTTGCCAGTGTCTAGGAAGGAAATTATGATGAAAAATGTTTTCATAAAGAGGAAAGATACAAACCATTTGGATGATCTACGAGAAACATATAAGTCATTTTCAAAGGCTACCATTTTCCATTGAATTCATCTCGGCAGGAAACAAGTCATGATTGATGTGCAGGATGAAAGCTGTGGGTCAGGAATCTTCTCGTAAATTGTTTTATGAAAGAAAAATCGGATTGAAATATTGGTAGATGATTCTTTCCCTTTGATGCCGATAAATTAACAGTTTTAATTCATAGCGGATATAAACTCACATAGAATGCTAGAAGTAACTTGCCCGCTTAACTCTCTAATTCAGCGGAGAAATGATCTAATTTAACTTCACATAACTTAAGTGTTCCGCATCGCATTTGAATCAGATTCGGGATCTGTATTAGCTCACATAATATTATATGCAAACTTTATACTTATATCCGAATAAGAACTTCGCTTCTCTATTGGTTAGATTCATTGGTAGGGGCAGAAAGAACAGAAATGATTTCGAAAGAGCCCAATAGGTGCTACAGTTAATTAGATTGCCTGGAACCTTCCCTTAATGCAATGGGATTCCCACAGCAAAAATGAAACGTCTAACAACACACAACAGGGAACAAGAAATGGGGAGTAAGTTGGGTTTCCTAAAACTCCCTGAAATGGTATTTCCATGCAAAAGAGAAAGTAAGTTTTTTCCCCTTTATTTGTTTTTTCTGACAGAATGAACTCATTGGGAACTATACAAATGGCGAAAATATATTGATATATACGTTAAATCGAAATTAGAAAAAATATTAATCTTCTCCCTTGTTACTTTTAGTGACGAAGGATAATCAAGCCGTTCTTTTCAAGAAGGAAATCTTCATTGACCACTTATCAAATTCAGGGAGAAGAAACAATCTTGTCTTTGGACACGCAATAATTGTTTTCAGTGAACAAGGCAACTCCAAAACATATTCAATATTACGTATGCTAAGTTATTATGTTTATTTTCGTAAATGGTAACTTTAAATAAATGAGAGTATTTTATTTATTTTATTCACTAATGTAGAGAGAGGGGTGAAAGAAAATGGGGGATATCATTTCCGAATTATAATATCATTTATAACCGGCTACTGTTTCGGCTTTATTCATAATTCAGTAATACGTTTATTTGGCAAATAATTCCTTTAATGTCTGCTCTGTTTATTGAAAATACCTGAATAGGCTTTGGGATGTCAATGATCCCCACATTTATGGCATTTATGGAAAAAGCGATTAATTCGTTCATGCAATAGTTTGACTGGAGGGATATAACTTTCCTTATAAATTCGGATAATTTGAAAACACATGCCACTTATATTTTCTGAGTATTAGATTCTCTGAAAATAGAAAATAGTGTCCTCATAACTCTTTTGGTTTCACGTGGAAAGTTGTATTTGTTATACCATAATAGATTATGAATTTTACGAGCAATGGAACAACTATACCACACGTGTCACTGGTCATTGGTCTGCTCGCGACCGACACTGGAGTCTTTCTACCTGGATGTGTTTAATGACAAGGGATATATATATATATATATATATATATATATATATATATATATATATATATATATATATATATATATATATATATATATATATATATATATATATATATATATATATATATATATATATATATATATATATATTTATATATATATATATATATATATATATATATATATATATATATATATATATATATATATATATATATATTTATATATATATATATATATATATATATATATATATATATATATATATATATATTTTATATATATATATATATATATATATATATATATATATATATATATATATATATATATATATGTGTGTGTGTGTGTGTGTGTGTGTCTGTGTCTGTGTCTGTGCGTGCGTGTGTGTGTGTGTGTGTCATTAAAACCATTCAGGCATATATTATATACATATATGTATTTATATACGTGCTTCTGTGTATAAACTCATGAGATTAAGTAAAGTCAAAAATTAATATTTTACTTACAATTAGAATTGGCCAATTTATTTATCTAACGTGTTTAATTTTGATGAAAAAAATCATTAAAGAAAAAAAAATTGTATAGCATAAGACTGCACCCACCTGCCCACCTGAGCGGGTAATAAAGTTACGTAAATTATATATATATTTTTACTACGTTTGACTTCAAGATTCGCACTTGAAATCGAAGAGACGAGTTGGAAAAACACTTCAGATACTGATAATTTGGTCTGATCGAAGTGAAATTGTCAAGTATTTTATTTTCTATTAAGAGAAAGTATTTTTGAAGTAAAAAACATCAGCCTTTGTAGACGGCAAACCTCCGCCACGGAAAAAACAATTCTCTCCAACTGAAATTCTCACGTCACTAAAATCTACTGACTCATTTACCCCAAAATTTTTATACTTGTTGCCAGCGTCGAACAACCAGTCAATATTTGCGTGAACACCACTAACTAAGTACATTATTACACATACCATAGAACCTTTAAGTAGCTGCCATATTTCTTATGCTCTTGTAACCTTTAACCTTTTCCGTGCGTAACCTAATTTTCTCTAAGAAAGATTCTTTTAGTCGTAAAAAAGAAACCAACAACTCCATCTCTAATTAACGACCTCTTTCATCTTTCCACTCTTGCTAAAGTATTTTTCGATATTCATTCAGCCTCTTTTCTCAAACACCTTCGTTCTAATTCTTCGTTATGGCTTCATTTGCGTAGGACGGAGGTGATACTTTACCTCATATCCGGGTGAAATATATATTTAGTGCCTGTCGTTCCTGGTAGCTATGTTTGCTTTGCCCTGAATGAGAAATATGTTTGTTTAATTTCCTTTCATGATTTTACTGTTTCTAAAATTTATTTATTTATTTATTTCCATTTGTGGAGCATTGTCCGCTTACGTTGACTACCAAGTTTTAATGTCACTCATCTCTTACTGTATGACGGTATTTATACAATTACACATTTACTATATATATATATATATATATATATATATATATATATATATATATATATATATATATATATATATATATATATATATATATATATATATATATATATGTGTGTGTGTGTGTGGTGTGTGTGTGTATATATATATATATATATATATATATATATATATATATATATATATATATATATATATATATATATATATATATATATATATATATATATATATATATATATATATATATATATATATATATATATATATATATATATATATATATATATATATATATATATATATATATATATATATATATATATATATATATATATTTATATATATATATATATATATATATATATATATATATATATATATATATATATATATATATATATATATATATATATATATACATTTAAAGGACACATATATGCATTTCATAGCTTCAATGCTTTAAGATGCTATCGTGGAAGGTTCGGAGTGAGAGCGAACTGGGTCGAGAGATTCGATGCAAGATTGCTGAAACAGTGCATGGTTTGATTCCTTCAGCTCTTTTGCGAGAAGCTCAGCAATATTGGAGATCAGGTGATCTCAGAAGCGCTATGTATATTCGTGAGTACGTGCGTTACTTTGATCTAGATTATGCCAAAATCTGCCCTAAAAGTGAGTTTGATCGTTCATTAACGTGATAGAACTGCAGCTATACAGTCATAACTTTGAAGTGGTTCCAGGCTTTGAAAATCGGCAGATAAGGTAGAGTCTCAAATCTCTGTTTTTATGGGAGAAAATTGAACTTGTGATTTTTACCATGACTTTCTAATCATTATGAACTTATGAACTGGTGTGGGATATTTAATATGAATATTCATATCTCTTTTATATTATTATTTTGCTATGTTACTTTTGCCATATCTTGGCTATGCATTTTACACTTTCCATTATTGTGTTTTGTATTTCATGTATTTTTGGGAGTTTTCTGTCATATTTAATTATTTCGACAGATGTCTGTGGACTTGTGGAAATAGCTGGGTGGTTTGATAAAGAGAACATATGCAAGTCATTTGCAATGTCAGTCTCTTTATGTGGTAGACTTTTTTTTGTTTTTTGATATGACTTTTAGTTGTTGATTTGGGAGTATGTGAGATTTTGTGTATTTCCAGGCTATTAGCCATAATGGGACTTCTTTAGTCAGAAGTGCTTCGCAATTTAGAGTTTAGTTATCTGACTCGATAATTCAGTTATTATGCATTTTAATCTTTGCTTTGTTTTATTCATTTCTTGTTGGGTTATTTGAATAATAAACCTATTTTTGTAGGAAAGATTGTGTTTCTTTAAATAGTCCATTTAATTGCTTTGTGAGAATGAGTGAGGTCAGGGAGAGAGAGAGAGAATCGGTGAACGGCGAGAGAGAGAGAGAGAGAGAGAGAGAGAGAGAGAGAGAGAGAGAGAGAGAGAGAGAGAGGGGGCAAAAGTGCGAGTGAGATCAGGGTCGAACCTTTTTACGTCTTTTTCCTGAAGTTAGATCGCTAAGATCACGCTACGTACACTTCCAAAACAAGTGTTGATCTGTTCCGTGTAACAAATGTTAATGGTGGCAGCGGGTAAAAAGTTAAATGGTCTCAATTAGGGTAGCGAAAGAGGGAGATTACTAATAGACTAATTGATAACGTTGATGCCCAAGGCACAGACTAGCCTCGGAGCAGGAATGAATAGTCAGTCTTAAAAGAGCGAGTTTCATAGGTGAGTCATGATTACTGTTTAATACGGGGAATCTTTTTTTTTCCGTCTATGTTCGAGTATTGGGAGTGGGGAGTTGTGAAATAGATCTGGGTGATCTCTAGAGCAATTTTGAGGTTAAGGAAAAACCCAAATAAGTGTGATTAGTGGCGATTGTGAGTTAATTAAGCAAAGTGGTGATTCAACAAAAATCACGCTTGTGTTTCTCTGCTTCTTCTTCGAGTTGGTGACGTCACAAGTTGCACAGAGCTCCATTTTCTGTTAGCAAGTCAAGAGTGATAAGTACTCCGTTTTCAGTTCTTTTAGAGAGGGTAACTTTTGCCTTTCTCTAGTGTTCTTTTTGGTTTCTTTTATGTTGTTATGCTCAGGGCGTGTAATCACTTACGAAATGCAGAACGATGCAGCAAGCACATCCCAATCAGTTGTGGTGCACAAGGTGACGAGCGTTAGCGCGGGAATTACTAATTTTAAAGGGTTAGTGGATGGGAAGCCAACCCAAAATATAGAAACGTTCATTGAATCAGTGAACAATTACCTGGATTCCAAGAAAATTACGAATGGCGCTGAAACTTTAACAGAGGCTAAAGCATTTTTAGATCTGGATAAAGGAGATATTGGAAAACGGGCACGCAGTTTCGGGTTCAGAAGGTGTAGAAATTGGAATGAACTGCAGAAATTTCTACGAGCTACTTATGGCGGAGTTCAACGTGAGTGTGCAGTTCGGAATTTGCGAGCGTTTATCAAAATGAAGAAGGGCAACGATTCACTGGTCACATACAGTGCGAATTTATTTGATGCAGTAGGTGAGTTAAAGAAATCTATAACAGGCTCTCCATGGGTAACTGGAAATAATATCTCCTTAGATAATTTTGAAAGATTGTTACACTTTGCTTGCCTTTTAACGTCGGTCCCAGATGTAATTGTAGATAGTTTTGACAAAAGAATTGATCTGGATACAGACGAATCATTTTTGTTTGCACAGATTAATAAAAATATATCAAAATGCCCGACACTGGACAGTAGTTTTGTACAGGAGGTGCAAAGATGTCTGCTGCGGTTTTGAAACCACAGAACAATGCTAGTCCCTCGCATTCGGGAAATGATGCAACAGCGAAGACATGTGCACGAGTAGAATCGAAGAAAATTCCAGAGAGATCAGTCACAACGATACGCTGTTTTAATTGTGATAAACTAGGACATAGCAAATCAAATTGCAGAGTGAGATATTGCTCAGCTTCCAAATCTTCAGACCATGGATGGAGATTTTGCCCAGCCACAAAGAATAGAGATTATTCAGGGAAGTCACGGGGTGGTTTTTCTGGATATGACAGGAGAATTCCACATGATGCAAGTTCTAGGTACACAAACGAACATCAGAATTTTCACAAGATAAGTTCGAAGACGGACATAGGATAATGACTAATCACGTCTTAGAGTCACTAGAACCTAGGCCGATTGTAAGGGGATTTTCTAATGGCAGTGAAATTTCTATTTTCATTGATTCTGGTAGCTCAGTTAATTTAGTAAATGCTGACCTTTTTCACTCGAAGTTTCCAGAGTGTAAATTAGTCCCTACTAGTGAGACAGTGTGTGACGTACAAGCGAGGAAACTGAATATTTTAGGTTCGTCATTTCTTACGCTTTGTATCGGCGGAAAGACAATAGTAGAATCATTTTTGGTCATAGAAGGATTAGCCTTAGGTGAAATGGTTTTGCTAGGACACCCTTCTTGCATGCGACATAATATCAACATTCTTACGGGAATTCAGGGGATTACAATAGGTGAGCCAGGTTGTTTTGTTCCATATATACACAGGAAAAAACTTGTGAGAAACCTAAGACGCAGTCTGAGACATGTGTAACACATTCATTAGAGAGTGAAGACATTCCGCAAAAGTCTTTCAAAGGATTTTTGTTGGAAGATATTGAATTGCAACCGCGAGTTCCTACATTGGTTAAAGTGTTGATGAAAGAGAAGAAGTTTCCTTCTCAAGTATGCGTTGTTGAGGGAACCGAAAATTCAAAGACGTTGTGAGTACGGTGTCAGTAAATGAAGTTTCAGTCGCAGGTGCAACTGCAGTAGAATTGGTGAGCTATCAAAATTCAGTAAAAAAATATTCAAAGGGTACTTATGTAATTGATTTTGAAGAGTTTAATGAAGAACATAAGATAGTGAGTTTTTGTGGAGACGGGAATATGTTTCCTATCGAGGAGCAACAGTTCGAAGTCAGGTTCTGCATGAACATTTGGCTAAAGTTGATTATCCTGAATATTCAGATAAAGTAGAGAAAGTGTTGAAAGAATATTTAGATATCATTGCTTTGAAGGGAGATAAATTAGGAGTTACAGATGTTTTAGAGCATTCAATTCTGCCTAGAGTAAGGTACAAATCCCATATATATTCCAGCATATCGAATTCCTTTTAAGATCAGAGAAGAAGTAGAAAAAGAAGTTCAGAGGTGGGAGTCGGAAGGCATTATTAGGCCGTCCAATTCTCCATTTAATTTTCCTTTGCTTGCAGTTCCTAAGAAAGACGGTAGCATCAGAGTTTGTGTAGATTTTCGTAAATTGAATGAGAAAACATGCCCAGATAGATATCCTGTAGCTTGTTTGCCTGATTTGTTTGTTGAGATCGGTGGCAAGAATATATATTCATCTATAGATCTTATGCAGGGGTTTCTACAGGTTCCGCTTTGTGAGAGTAGCCGTAAATATACAGCATTTTCGGTACCAAAGGGACATTACGAGTTTGATAGAATGCCTTTTGGATTACAAGGGTCCCCAATAACATTTACTAGACTGGTTAACACAGTACTTCATGGCTTGTTAGGAAAGTCGGTGTTTGTGTACATGGATGACATTCTCATATGCACAGATACGATTGAAGAACATCTAAAGGTGTTAAAAGAAGTCCTCAAGCGATTACGGTTCGCTGGATTGAAGGTCAAATTGGCCAAATGTGAGTTTCTGAAGAGAAAAATTGTCTATTTAGGACATGTTATCTCTAAAGAGGGAGTCAGAGTGAATGACGAGAAAGTTAAAGCCATTGTGAATTTTCCAGTTCCCAAAACCAGGAAACAGATTCGTTCGTTCCTAGGTATGTCGGGGTTCTTATATATATATATATATATATATATATATATATATATATATATATATATATATATATATATATATATATATATATATATATATATATATATATATATATATATATATATATATATATATATATATATATATATATATATATATATATATATATATTATATATATATATATATATATATATATATATATATATATATATTATATATATATATATATATATATATATATATATATATATATATATATATACTGTATATATATATATATATATATATATATATATATATATATATATATATATATATATATATATATATATATATATATATATGTGTGTGTGTGTGTGTGTGTGTGTGATGAAGAATAAAGCTACATAGACTGATAAAGAAAATAGTATTTTAATTGCAGATATAGAATATATTACCTTTTAAAAGCTGATACGTCATTGCCTGTCTAATCTATGATATTAGAAAAAGAAAACTCTACTAACTCCAAGTCAAGCAAGTTACTTCTCAGTATTATAAAATTAAATTTAAGCATTGCCTCCAACGTAGTGCCACGTAAACGTCTGTCATCACTTAAGCTTCCGTCTCGTGGTTATCCAGTAGGTCTGGGTATATCTTCAAATCATATAACCTATTCAAAGGAAATTTAGGTCAATTTATTCTCACTTCAGTAACATTTAACTAAGCAACATTTTCCATTATTTTTTAAGGTGAAAAATAAACGCTTCATTCTTGCAAGTTATTTTCCATCGCCATCAAGCGTATCCGTAATTAATGTTAGGATTAGCCATATTTTAATTGCCAATGAAAAGAAAATTTCCAGTTTCACGACAAGGAAACACCAAGAAAAAACACCTCACTTTCCATTCCATATCATGCCTTCTTTCTAAGTCTGTCACTTCATCACTTCATCACTCGGGAATCCTCCTTCAGCCCTGAGCACCTCTCCTCGACCCTCTTGCTCCCCGAAGTAAGTTTAGTTGTCCTCGAGTTTATCCTCACCCGGCGACACTTGGTCATGAATGTCCTCGGAGCTTTGTTTGGACCAGTTGAGTGGGAGAGGAAGCGAGATCTTGATTCACATTCCGTTTGAATGAGGGACGGTTTTAAACTGAGTAATAATAATAATAATAATAATAATAATAATAATAATAATAATAATAATAATAATAATAATAATAATCACATTCTGGCGCTATTACTACTATAAACATTGAATCCAAATGAAAATTATGTGACGAATCTCAACCTCTCCAGGTAGGTCTCGAACCTACTGTTGGCAAGCTGTATAAAGTGTGGCTGCTGTGAATTACAACCTTTCGTGTTTACTCAAGAAACTGTAGGTAAGGTTCAGGAAACAGAGATGTTAAGAGGTCTTTCACAATAATAATAATAATAATAATAATAATAATAATAATAATAATAATAATAATAACCTAAAGCATCACTCACGGATTAACACGAAGCTTACTAATTTGAAGAGAGAGAGAGAGAGAGAGAGAGAGAGAGAGAGAGAGAGAGAGAGAGAGAAAGTAAACCATTCTAGGAATAATTTTCTCAGTGTGTGCATGATGAAAAATATTGAAAATTTTCTTTTAGTGAGCTGCACATTATAGAAAAGCTTGATAAGATGTTAAAAGTATACCTTAGTTTAACCAGACCACTGAGCTGATTAAAAGCTCTCCTAGGGCTGGCCCGAAGGATTAGATTTATTCTACGTGGCTAAGAACCAACTGGTTACCTAGCAACGGGACCTACAGCTTATTGTGAATCCGAAGACACATTATAGCGAGAAATGAATTTCTGTCGCCAGAAATAAATTCCTCTTAGTCTTCATTGGCCGGTCGGAGATTCGAATTCGCGGCCAGCAAAGTGCTAGCTGAGAACGGAACCCACCCGCTCAACGAGGAACTTTTGATTATGTGTATATACATTTAAGTCTCTCTCTCTCTCTCTCTCTCTCTCTCTCTCTCTCTCTCTCTCTCTCTCTCTCTCTCTCTCTCTCTCTCTTCAAACCTTTGTCTTTATGAACAGCAAAATCCAAATTAGATGTACAGTATATATCTTCATTGGTCAATTCTCATGTGCTTAACAATCATTCAATTGGCAATATATGTCTACATCTCTCATTATTTTTATATTATAGTCCTTTCATTATACAGAGTGGCCTTAAGTTCTATAAGGAATTAGTTACAAAGGCACTGGATACCCAGGGATGCCGAGGAAGAATCAAAGGCCGTCGTTCCTTTTGTGTTTCTTGAAAAGATCAACAGAAAATTTTTGTCTCGAGGACTTGGTTGTGTTTAGTCTTCGTTCCTTCTCGTTGGCCTCTTTTATTTCAACTCTCTCGAGGCTTTTGTGGGATATTATTTTTCTTAAAGCATCCTGTTTTGCTTTAAAGATTTATGTCAAGAAATTATTATTAAATGAGTTTTTTATATATATATATATATATATATATATATATATATATATATATATATATATATATATATATATATATATATATATATGCGTGTGTGTGTTTGTGTCACGTGTGTGTACACATACGTGTGTTTATATCCTATTTCATTATTCAGGTAATGTTTAATTCTAACAACATCCAAATATACATACATACATATACGCACGCGCACACGCACACGCACACGCACACGCACACGCACACGCACACACACACACACACACACACACACACATATATATATATATATATATATATATATATATATATATATATATATATATATATATATATATATATGTATATATATATATATATATATATATATATATATATATATATATATATATATATATATATATATATATATATATATATATATAACTATTAAACACATGTACTGATGTCTCATTTTCAAACATCTGTAGTCAGGGGGATTACATCAAGCAGAGGAAATTAACATCTAATTTCCCTGTTCTATCAAATATTTTTTCTTATTCACATTTGCTATAAACATTACCGTTGCTCTGATATACAACAAAGCCCCATTTTGCCTCACTCTCATCACCGTTTCAAGTACAAGAGATTAACCGTTAAGAAGTTTAGTTCTTCCACAATAATAATGAATAACCTCATAACATTTACACCAAGAGACAGACAGACAGACCGAAAGATAGACGGATAGACAGACAGAGAACACAGAAAGGCAAAGCTATCAATAGATTGAATGCCTTCACCTCATCAACTTTTTTATGAAAGTAATTCACTTAGTAATTTACGATAAGCTTCATAATATGTTCAAGAGTAAACAATAAATAAATAGCTCATTATTGCCATAAGGGACAAAGAAGGGAAATGGAAAACAAGATATAATTAGGACTTGACCTCTCTCTCTCTCTCTCTCTCTCTCTCTCTCTCTCTCTCTCTCTCTCTCTCTCTCTCTCTCTCTCGGCTCTAAAAGTTACGAATCAGCGTTCGATTCTTGAACAAGAAGAAAAGGGGCCTTTGCTAAATCCGGAATGTTCTTTTGACCTAAATAGATAATGAGACGCCTAGTTGTTAGACGATTGTTGGGGGTTGTAGCTGGAGAGGAGAGAGTCAGAAGGAGAGAGTCAGAGGGAGTGGGGAGGTGGGGGAGGGACAGGAAAGACCAGACATAAGTATCCATTACTCTATAAAAATGTCATCATCAAAAATCGAGTCTAGATGATATTCATCTTTATTTTTTTTGCTCTCTCTCTCTCTCTCTCTCTCTCTCTCTCTCTCTCTCTCTCTCTCAATCACATACACACATACACGCATATACACAAAAATCATCACCATCACAATTAAATTGGTGCAGAATTAGGGCCCTTTCATGTTGGTGGTGGTCATGCATGATGTTATGTGCTATTAATAAAAATAGAATTTCATTCTTTGTCTAAAGTACCTGAAGGGTAGCCGAACATACAATAACAACTGTTTTTGTTTTTTTAGACGTACAGTGGCTGTGAACTGGGTTGATCGCTCTTTACAACTCATTTCAGACAATGAATTTTTACAAAGTTATTATTGCAGAAGCGAATCCATCTTAAACAAATCAAGAGACTTGAATGACTAATGTCAAAATTATTATATTAAAACACTCATCAGCACTAACTCTTATCCGATGTTTGCGATAATGCATTTTGAATTTAGGGGTAGTACAGATTTCTGGTTTCATGAGAGCTTAATTTTGTTAATGGGGTCACTCCCGTTGTTGGTTTAACGCGTTTCTTAATTACCTCATTTCTACGGATGATGAAAATTGATTTTTAACCCAGAAAATCTACCTGGTTCTCACCTTTATAATTGCGGCCGAAAAATAATAAAGAGAAAATTCTTGTTCCTGATGAAAAAGTAATAAACGAGAAATTTAATTACCTGATCACATTTATGTACAGACCATAATTAAGATCCTTTTCAGCGAACAAACGCATTTTAAAATAATACTATTAGCAACTCATGGGAAATTCCTTCTTCAAAGAATACAAAAACATTGATAATGTTTTGATTCGTTTACCTGACGATGCCGAGCAAAGTGAGATCACGAGGCAGAAATGATGACCAGCGTTGAATAGTGAGATAGTAGAGAACGACTGACTAGACCAATCAGTTTCTCCAAGAATATATGAAGGGTAACATTTTCAGTTGTAGCAAGAATTTATGGAAGAAGGTTTTACGTTTCCACCAAAAATTAAAAAGGGAAAGGTTTTCAGTTCCATTAAGATTTATGAAGAAAAACTTTACACTGCCATTAAATATTTATAAAGAAAGATTAACAGTTATTTCAGGAATTAATGAGGGTAAACGTTTCCAGTTCGAACAAGAATTTATGAGGAAAACGATCTACAGTTTTATCAAGAAAAAGTGAAGAGAGATGCATGAATGTCCACCAAAAATGTCTAAATAGAGAGGCAAAAGTCTTTACAACACGTAACAGACCTGAATCATCTTGGTCTCTGGTAAAGGAGGGTCTGGAACAGGGTGATTCCCCCGGTGGGACTCTGGCCTATTGTCAACCGCTCAACCGGATTAACTTCACAGAGTCCATTCAGGTGTGATCTTTCTCCCAACTGAGGCGAATTAGAGAGACGTTCCCCAAATTGAAATTACCCGTCTGGGAGATTATATATACCTAACTCTGTCTCCATTTTCTCTGTTCATCTGTTAGTATTTCTTTCTTAGATTCACACCGGATAAAACACAAAGACTTAATCATTGTTTTAAGAAAATTCTGTCCGTGGATAAAGATTAGTTTGAGGGCTAATTTATGGTGCTTTTACTCGACGAATTATGAACATTTTCAAGAATGTCTAGTAACGATAGTAGGAAATGGATATTTTGAATTCTAAGAATGGATATCAATTACAGTTAAGGTGTGAACATAGAAAAATAAGGCTTTCATATGCTGTACGCTTTTCGACACCTCCCCTGATTGTCCTTGGCTACTTATCATGACAGGATATTTTCTCAATATCAATATATAGATTCTTACTAAAAACAAAACAAAACTTTGCCAGAGGCGTCAATGTCGGCATGCTAATTAGGAAGAGACACGCTGAAAGCCCTCCAGACAAAAGAGACAAGTGACATCGATCCTCGTGAGCTGAAGTTCTGACAAAATAAAATTGTCTGAAAGGAAAGACATGAATTTCAATCCCTCGACTGAATTTAAAGAGAATCGAGGTTCTATTCAATATTTTTTTTATCGAGAAGTTATTAATGAAAGAATTGATATCGTTTTCATCAATCGCCCTTTCAGGGACTTTCGTGTTTTTTATTTTATTCTAAAAGATAGACCCCGCCTATCAGAAAGTAGTGTTGCAAGATACTGCCAAGTGAATGATATCTTGAGAATGGAAAAGGATTATTTAAAAGAAAGTGAGGAAAATCAGTTAAACTCTTTCAGTCCTTGACAAAATAACATATGCGACAATTTTCAACGTTTTTTTTTTTTTTTTTTTTTTTGTTGAATGAGGAAAATAGAAAACCGAAATTCAAAGTTTTCAATCACTCTTCAGTTGACTACCGTTTATTATCAAATATTTGTCGATGCTGCTAAACAAACGAAAGTTTATGAGCGAGAATGAATTATTTCAGTAAGAGGAAAGAGCATTTGGTGTGATTCAAGTTAGATATAGAAAACACGAGTCTTACCTTCACAGAAAAAACTGTGTTCAGAATTTGCTTCATATTCATGTAACAAAACCTGATACACTGACCAAATGTAATTTTATCATGTCCTTGTATGTAGCGTGATACACTGGAAAAAATAATCAACCATCACTGGGAGTTGGCGAGCCTGTCCTCTTTGTGACACTCCGCATGAAAGATGAAACTAATTTTCATATTTGGTAGTTTTTTCCAATCTAACGTAACAAAAATCGATCTAGCTTCCACTCACTGACAGAATCTTTCAGCCACAAATGACGTCCTCACGTGCCTCTGAATCACCGGTCACGACCAACGACAGACTTCACAGGGAAGTGAATGGAGTCATTTCCTCTCTCAGTTACCCAATGGGGAGTGATTGAGGACACGATTTCTCTGTCGTTGTGTTCATCAGGAAGTCGGTTGTTCATTCATCTTTTTCTTGATCGGTGTTTTAGACATGATGGTGATCTTTCCTAAAGTCAGGAGAATGTTAAGCTGCCTTTTGCTTTAATAACGTTGTTTTCATGATACTTATTTTATTTTTAATCAAAATTCGGCCTCATACAAAACAACCAACAAAAATATAAAAACTTACTGGGGAGAATCCTAATGAACTGCACTATAGCCTATTGGAAGGAAAAACTGATACTATACATTTCTAGGTAGGAATGTTGCAGAAGATTCTAAATTGGTGTTGAGGTCCTGCTGTGCGCACTTGTACTCACTTCTCCAAAGAAAGGAATCAGTCACTGGCAGTAAGTGAATAATACAAAAAAGTGGCAAGCATGTATGTTCACTTACACAGACGCAGACACAGGCGCGCGCACACTGATATATATATATATATATATATATATATATATATATATATATATATATATATATATATATATATATATATATATATATATATATATATATATATATATATATATATATATATATATATATATATATATATATATATATATATATATATATATATATATATATATATATATATATATATATATATATATATATATATATATATATATATATATATATATATATATATATATGGTTTAACAGTTAGAAGAGAAGTGATAATTTGCGAAGAAACCTCGTTTTACCATTTCTTTCAAACGTGTTTCTCTCCTCTCCACCAATAAATAACTCATAGCCAAGTCGGTAGCGTGCCGGACTCCAGCATCAGGGCACACCAGCACAACCAAGGACCGTCATTATCTTGTGAGGTTACTATCGCAGTATGGGCCAAAGGAGAGGGTGGCTGGGCTGGAGGACGTGGGGGCTGGGACGTTGGGTTATTTTGAGGAGGCAGCTTTCTTTTGACACTGTTTTAAAGAATATTAGAACGGGAGGAGTTGAGAGCTTTTCCCATTTGCTGACAATGTCGAATTGCTTAAAGTCTCTTTGGGCATTTTGGGAGAGAATCCAGTATGAAGATTTTGAGAATCAGATTTTTCCATCAACCAGCTTCACTAAAAAGGACTGATAGTTTACACCCAATTACCTCCTCCAAAGTTTTTACAGTGAATGTAAATTATCTTTTCATATTACTCTTATTATTAGCAATAGTAGTAATAGCACTATCATTAATGTATATAGATCATTCTTCTGGAGCAAAGTCATCAAATGACTGTACTCATCAAACGCAAATTCTAGTACTTAATAATTAGCATAATATATAGTTGGAACTACGTTAGTTGAACGCTGTGAAAAGATTATCACGCTACCAAAACAGCAAACTCCAGAATCTCTGTCAATAATCCTGCACTTATTAATCGATTCCCAACAAAATTATTTAAAACGTCAGCATGAAATCATAAACCGTATCACCCGCTCAGTCAAATGTCGTCGATTAGCATAATTTAATGCGGATTTGCATAAATCCATAAAGTTTAAATTCTACGTTCACGCTGGAACCTTATGAACATAATATCCACATGACTTCTGGCAATTATTCTGTTACTTTGCAAAATTAACGTAAGAAGAATAGAGTTATAAAGAATTCATATGAGGATACTGCCTTAAACAGTAAATGACTTGATTTGCTATATGTAAATGAAATTATATCTATAGGAAGTGTAGCGTATACATTCTTTTATATATATATATATATATATATATATATATATATATATATATATATATATATATATATATATATACAGTATATATATTTTATATATATGAGTGTGTGTATTATATAGAAGAATTTATGTGTTTATTATGAATATAAATTCAGAAGACACTGGTACTCTATCATAGCTAGGTGGACTGGTGGGCGGTGGACGTGGGTCAAATCACGAACCTTATGAACATGAAAGAAATATACAGTATACGTATACTTGTATGTGTGTGTGTATATATATATATATATATATATATATATATATATATATATATATATATATATATATATATATATATATATATATATGAATGAGTGTGTGTGCGTGTGCGCGCGTGTTTGTGTGCAGAGGTATGTACGTGTATATTACAATAATATTTCTCAGTACGCAAGCAAATCAATTCAGAGAGAGCGTCACTCCCAGATCGAGTGGGCGTTCATGAATAAATATGTAGGAACAGGACACTTACGGTTACCAGTGAAACACAAAGGCAACAATGTCTTGCTGGAATAAATGATTAGAGTGAATATAAAACCGCCCTGAAGATAGAAAGCAATACTGTGTATTCTTAAGTTTTAGCTTTATTTTTTCGTGGATTTAGGATTTAGAGGAACAAATTGTGGTGTTCTTAACATAAAGAAGGAGTCCAGTTACCATGACTAGATATTAGTGCCTTACAATCGACGATCTGCAGGTATATTACCTAGCATCTTTTTTTATTTAGTTCGTGAAATTGTACGTGAGTTGAAAAACCATCACTATGACTTTATATCACGCGTCATATGATGTCATATCATGATGTAAATTATGTCCGTAAATCCTGAACTTTTTATGCTAGTTATTGTAAACTTTCTTGCTATACTTTTCTCTCTGTGGGAGTCATTCTGAATATTTTTATGTTTCTGCTGTCCTGTGGAAGTCATTATCCTTAAGTAAAATCATACTTCTCTCCTTGGCAACTAACGATCATCACTCTTTGAGCAACACACCACCTTGACCCAACACTCATCACCTATTGCTCGTCATTTCTTGATTTTGCTTTGACAGTTTATTCCACTGCATCTACCTCGGAATTTACAAACATTATTCCCTAGGTAGTACATGACCAGTAATCAGTTTTCATCGCCAGTTATTTTTTAGTCATTATGTTCTCTTACTGAGTGTGAACAAAATAATTTTATTCTTCATTGAGCTATAATTAATCATTGCTCAGTACTTATCACATGAAGGAGGAGGGGGAGGAGAAAGAGAAGGAAGAGTAGGAGGAGTAGGAGGAGGAGAATGAGGAGGAAGAGTAGGAGGAGGAGGAGGAGGAGGGGTGGGGGGAATCGGAGAATATCTTCCAGGATTTCTCCATAAATATTAACTCAGCAATTCAAGAGAATCGTCCCATTTCCACACCTTTTTCAGACGTTGTTTGCTTTAGTGAAAATTGTCAATTATTTTTCTTGGCCAGAAGAGGATGACGTAGGATTGAAGAGTTTGTTAGATGGTTTTTTTTCTATGTCATAATTTCTCTTTATCATGGAGGTTATTGGTATCTTTATCTGGTTCTAATTTCGAGGAAGGGTCAAATAGGCTGGGTTGCTGATTGGACTGTTTATTTTTTGAAAGTTTGAGGGAGAACCTTCTCTTGAGGTCATGGAGATAAACAGATTTTTTGAAGCCCTGTGTTCCTTGTGTATAAAGCAACGATAATAATTAATTCGAAGTAAATATTTCTGCCAAACGGCTTCTAGTTAACATAATCCAAAACGAGTCTGACAGTAGATGTTCAAAAGCTTCTGGATAGATTTGTCGAAATTTTTCAGTACTTCCAATTCGACTTGAACCAGTAAAATACTCTAGTCTTAACTGCTGCCAGATCACCTTGGTATACTAATAATGAAGGGGAAACAGTCATGCAAGCTTCATAACTTACTAAATCTGTCCTTGATACCACAGTACAAGGCTAATGAAAAAGTTTTTTATTTTTTTTAGAGTGAAATGTTGCTGCCATGATAGTTAGATTAAAAAGTATATCAATGAAAATTAAAACGAATGTTAAACAAAAACCGTTATGTTTGCACCTTAATCACAATAATGAATGATTCATTTCACATCACTCATTTCTGAATAATCATATCTTTAAATCTCACTGCTTTCCTTTCCTTTAACTTGTTTAATAGCTTTAAATAATTTTAAGGATTGTTGAGTGTCTTTCTGCTTATCTTTCGTTGCTGAGTCAAGGAAGAGTTTTACTGTTAGCCGAAGGAGGAGGAGTAAAAACAGTAAATCTGTTTAACGGAAAACAGTTCAACATTTACACGATATGCAAGAGAACACTAAGCTGACTTTAGGCTCTCATTGCCAGATCATTTCAAAAGAAATAGATAAATAATATGAACAGCTAACATTTTCCAGTGCACATAGTATTTATCAACAGTGGTGTTCATTTTCTTTTCCTTTTTTATCATTATGTTTATTTAATTATTTCCATCACCTCTTACAGTTTCAGTTAATTTACTGCATATTATCATATGGTCAACTCGATAATCATTTCCATGTAATCAAGTAATGGAAATGAAACTGACAACTGATAGAATAAAGCAAATAGAATAAATTGAAATCTTAGATTACACCTGTCCCTCGGTCATATAATGTAGCGAATATAAACGCATATGATTTAAGTTATGAAGAGAGAGAGAGAGAGAGAGAGAGAGAGAGAGAGAGAGAGAGAGAGAGAGAGAGAGAGAGAGAGAGAGAGAGGGGGAGAATCCATCCCCGCTCTACCCCCATCCATTGCTTGTCACTAAACACCAATTACCACAATCCTGAGTATTGGTGGATGGCGACACCAATGTGCATATAATTATAATTGGCACCACGACCTTCGATGCGTAATCCCAATATGACAGATATGACGGGAGACAGTTCTGTCAGCATCATCGGCTGGTTGGACAGTTTGGGTCGATGCTCGATTACCTGACACTTGGACGTCCTATGGAATAATTATTTTTGTTATTGATTCAGGCTAGCTTGGGCTATTGCTCCTTCTGTGTGGTCCATACAATAAGACATTAATGGATAAGGGTCAAATACATTTATTTGTGTGTGTGCATGTGTATGTGTGTGTGTGTTTGTGAGAGAGAGAGAGAGAGAGAGAGAGAGAGAGAGAGAGAGATAGAGATGCTATAGAATATAAATACAATGCATTCCATAAATCGTCTCTCTCTCTCTCTCTCTCTCTCTCTCTCTCTCTCTCTCTCTCTCTCTCTCTCTCTCTCTCTGGGGCAACCCGAACGAACTGTAAGGTCTGTAAGGTAAGGTGTAAGGTAAGGTCTCTCTCTGACCAAAAATGTACGTTACCTTTCTCCCGTAATAGCAAACACAACCAACCTTTTAATACATAAAACGCCAGTTCCTGTAACACCGACCAGCCACCCTTGTTGTATGAATAGCTAAGAAGTTGTGCATGTAAACTGTCAAATGAGTCTTTCTCCTCTATAACATTAATCCCTGTCTGTAGGCCACTGGGTCAGAAAATGCTGAGCATTTATTTGACCTCTGACTTCCGGCGAAGAAATTATGGTGAAGAGAGACAGAGTGAAATTTTAATCATGCTTTTAATGGTTTCTCCGGCTTTAAAGAATCAAACAACTTATGGAGGCAGTTTTTCATACAATCGAACATTTTTTTTCTTTTGTGCATCAAGCGGCTATTTCGAAAGCTTCTTACGGGAGATACATTCGCACTGCTTGAAGTATTTCACGAGGGAATCTCCAGGAGATTAAGAGATCATTTGAATGTTTCGCTGCTCTTTCGATTTCTTGTGTTTTTATTACTTTATTTTGATTTAATTTGATTAGTTTCTTTTATTTTTTCCTATCTGAATTATGCGTCCTTCTAATCTGATCGCATGTAAGTTATGTTGCATATGTCTGTTATTCGCCACATTCCGCTATTATGTTATGAAAAAAGTGAGAATTTTTTATATAATTCCAAGAGGCAAAGACATGTTAATGTAAAGAATAGGAAATAAGACAAATTAATTAATAAGAAAATCGTAATATCAAACGGTCGCCGTAAATGATCATATTAATATTACAAATTAAATTGCTGGAATGAGCAATAGTAAAATGAAATATTATCAGAGTAAAATCGATCTCGATGAAGATTGTAAATGAAAGGCTTATGATTACCTCTTTGTTGCTCTTTTTGTGTTGGGAGATATACAGGTGGCTCTCCATTCATCTCTACCCTTCCAGATGGCATTCCTGACGTGTTTCCTTTCATGGGAAGCCAAAATGAATGGGCCTCTCTTCTCGCTCTCTTTCCTTGAACGCAGTTTTTCCAAAAGGAGCATTTTGTCCATGTTCATTTTCTCTTCCTAACGGTATCTTTCAGCATTTTGTCCATAAACTATGAGTAAAGTAGATATATTATGCATTTACGCTGATGAACTGTCAACAGCTTTTACTCGTTCCTTTAGTTCAACTTGGTTTCCTTTTCCTGGCTTCAGCTTTCAACTTACATACCGTTCTTTTGGTCCATGGGAAATTTCAGGTGTTAATTTGTGGTCAAGTGAAATCAATTCTTATCAATGATACTTATAATAATCACACTCTGAAACTCTCGTGGAACTTGTATAGCAGTAAGCATTTCCTTACATAGATAGAACAACAACAATTTCAGCAACCACAACATTAATAATAATAATAATAATAATAATAATAATAATAATAATAATAATAATAATAATAATAATAATAATAATAATAATAATAATAATATTTCAAACCTAACGGAAGTAACATTCTCCTTCTCTCTTCTGTTCTCGATCCAGAGCCTTCTATAAACCTTACGAAGAATGGAAATATGAATAGTAGCTCTCTCTCTCTCTCTCTCTCTCTCTCTCTCTCTCTCTCTCTCTCTCTCTCTCTCTCTATCTCATGAAAAGTGGGGAGGAGAGGTTCTTTGAGAAATGAATATGCGGCTTCAAGTCGACCAGTCTTAAGGATAATGTAAAGCACTTAATTCAAGGTTGCCCCCTCAGTCATTAATGATTGAATTTCTAGAATTCATTGTCTATTTCCTTAAGAGCACTCCTCGTTAATTCAGAGATCCGAGGGAATTCTGATTAAGATTAAACAAATTTGCCAGAATTATGCCTTTCTTGAATCAAATTTACATAAATAGCCTACATGAGCATATATAAACAAGGTAAGCTTGTATACACGTGTTTGTAATTCATTGTGCATTTTTTTATTGTTTTAACATGCACACACACAAACACACACACACACACACACACACACATATATATATATATATATATATGTATATATATATATATATATATATATATATATATATATATATATATATATACATGTATATGTATATGTAGATACATACACACACTCTTATATATATATATATATATATATATATATATATATATATATATATATATATATATATATATATATATATATATATGTGTGTGTGTGTGTGTGTGTATACATAAATACACACACACACACACACGCGCACACACACACACACACACACACACACACACACACACATATATATATATATATATATATATATATATATATATATATATATATATATATATATATATATATATATATATATATATATATATATATATATATATATGTAATGTAAATATAAGAATATCTATCGAGGCCAAAATAGCTTTGTTTAGAGACTGCATGCTCAGCACTCCTCAATCGAGTCTTGTCATTCTTTCCCTGTACAGGACGGCAAATAATGAAATTCCTTATGTCGGTAACGTAGAGGAAGATTCCGAAGACTCCTTATCTTACACTCTATATGTTCCCCTGCAAGATTCTTTCGCATATGAGCAGAAAGCAATCTGCATGGAGAATTCATATAGGTGGCTGAATATGTAATGGATAGCTTGATAGTTTGTGGTAGAATGGCATCTGTTGGGAAGAATGACACCTCATCTCAGAGGAATTTGGACTGAAAAAAAGAAGAATTTGGTTGCTGTTAACGAGTGACTTCTTCTCAGTAATCATAGAGAAAGTCTCTCCAATGAGATATTCACAATATTTTAGTTTATTGACTAATATTACTTGCAAAAATCATATAACTTCAAACAATATTGAAATTCGACAATGCAGAATTTTATCAAATCATTGCACCAAATATTATAAAATCTTAAATAAAAAAGGATATAATGAAATATATGCACCTTTGCTGAGTAATCTCATGACTTTCTCAAAACCTGCTCTCAAAATTTCCTCACACAAGTAACTCCCTAAATCGTGTTACAGCTCATTTGAACCTGATTTCTAGACGGTCGTTTTACCTCTTCTCGAGAATCACTGTTGAGCATGGTTGAAGACATACTTTAATCTGGGACAGAGGTCACGCTCGGGATGGATCCTGTTACTCGAGCTGAAGAATGCCAACATTGTCGAGCATCCTCGTCGATGGCCAATTAGACATCTGCAATGGATCCTCTTTCCTGGATGCTAAGAATTGTTGAAGGATTTATTTTATCTCAGGTGGCTGGTGAATTCAGAGGTCCACACTAGGCCTATCAAACCCTATAACACCTTACCTCACTGACATGCCTACTTAAGATAAGGTTCTGAGCTGGTATAATGTCTTCCTAATCTAAAACCATCCAATCTGGACGAAGTTTGTTATTCTATTTAAACTTTTCTACAAAGATGAATAAGGAATTTCAGTGCTTGTGCTTTCAACTACGTCTTTTGGGTATGATACAGTGACTATTCCTTGCGGCCGTTTATCGGTTTCATTTTCTGCTCACACAGTGTAACCGGTAACCAAAATCTCATGACCTAAAGACCTTCAGAAAAATAGTATGAGAAATTTAACCATTTTTATGCAAAGGATTAGTGGAATTATAGGAACAGACGCCATTCATCTAACTGGCAGAAAGACATTTCTCTAGGAAACAGAAGTTGTGACTGCAACAAGAAAAACAAACAAACAAATAAAAAATGATCAGGGAATGAAATCAGGGAAGGAAGTCTTACCACAAAAGAGGGGACTGAAAAATACTCAGCCTTCAGGGAAAAGATATTTTCGCTTTTCTCCTCAACAGAAAATTTTTTTTACTTTGAAAAGTGACTCGTTTGTCAAGAAACAATATACTCGTACTGCTAAAAGAGGAGGAATATTTCATTTTTAATTCCTTTTATTTCTTCGAAATAGAAACAAACTCCTATTTAAAAGCCTTAAAGAATACATAATATGGGAAATTTTAAAGATTTCGGTAACTACTTCGGCGGCATTACTCTCAGAATAAATTATATGGATTTAGGGCTTAACCCATACATAGATAATTTTCATAAAATTTCATTAAGTACAAATTCTACAAAACTACGTTTGGAATAAATAAAATTATTATTGTTGGTTCTATGAGGGTTAAATTACTTCAGTTCTATTCATTAACCCTCATGGCAGATTCGCTTTTCATAAAGGAGTACACAATAAGCAGAGTATATGACCATGATTCAATTGCCTTAATGTGTAGGCAAAAGATCTCGTACTCCTTTTTCACTTTCCTCGTGGCCATATGTACTATCTATACAATATATCAAGTTGTTATTCCCTTATAGAAGTAATTTAATTTATAATATTGTTTTAGAAAAAAACCAATGTGAATATATATATATATATATATATATATATATATATATATATATATATATATATATATATATATATATATATGTGTGTGTATAATATATACTATATATGTATATATATATATATATATATATATATATATATATATATATATATATATATATATATATATATATATATATATATATATAATATACGTATTTGTATATATACTGTATGTGTGTGTGTATTTGTGTGTCTGTATGTATGTATGATGCATGCATATGGAGTAAGAGAGTTATTTAAGATTCCACCATGTTTTTAGAGAGGAATTTTAGTAATAGGAAAATCAAGCCTATGGGCTCTTTAACCCTGATATAATTGATCTGCAATACTCTCAAGTAACTGGACGACCGACAGAGATGGAAAAATACGAATTACAGGTATAATGGGACACAGCAAATATTTTCATTATGTTACTCAGAAAAGAAAAATCTAGATATGGCCGATGTACCTGATGTATGCAGAGATCAATGTGGAATTTGACAAGAATCACCAGGTACTTGTTTATTTTGGTACCCTTGTCATGTAACTTCGCACAGGTTTTATATTCCTTATATTCTTGAAAGGCCTCTCTTTATTTTACGTGTTGGAACATTTGGAAATAACTAATATGACCTAATGCAATTTAGCATTGTCTAAGTCAGCCCCGAAATACGTTTTCATCATCTTTCAACCTCCTTTGTACTGTATGCTGCGCGAGGGATTTTACACCGTTAACAATATCCAGTAACATCGTCCTGGGGGCACAAATTAATAGAAAATTCCAGTTTACACCCTTTTCTAAAGCATTTTAGAGCAATTCTAGTAACAACATCATACAACAAACCTCAGTATCTCAGCATCTCAGCAATTTCGAGAACAGTTCGCCGTTGTGTGAATCTCCGGTAAAGGTATTTTGTAGAGATGAAAACTTATCCATTTAGAAGAACATGAACAGCCCTCTTTGAAATCGTAACTTGT
>NC_089749.1:2601384-2608884 GCF_040412425.1 Macrobrachium rosenbergii | reverse complement strand
TAATTTATTACGTGAAAATACCATTGATTTGAAAGAGGTAAGAATCACGTTCCAGAGTTAGTGGTGTTTCGTGTGCACGTCCTCTTGAAATTATAGTAATTCTCACAGCGGGGAGCACACTCTGCCGGGCTGTTTAAAGAGATATACAGGGACATCCTAGAATATACAAACGAATACACATAAGGGAAAATGTCTAATGAATAAAAATGTATTTCTAATTCTATATATCAAGCCCTTGATTAGAAACTGTCAATTTACAAGTTCATGTATATTATATAATGCCTTCTCTCAATATCTCAAACCACTGAGGTTTAAATTGTCGTGAGTTAGACTTTCTCTTAGAATATAGAATTAACACTTCTAAATCTTCTTGGATCCCTGAAGGCAAAGAGTGGTTTAGTATCACGTTTAAGACTCAGCTGGAAGTTCAGACTCTTTCCAGGGGATTTTCGAAAGTATCACAAGAGGGTTGACCGGGCCCCATTTTTATCGAAGTGATTCAGCTTTATGTAAGTCGGTCCAGAGCCTTCGAGGATGAGTACTGGTCCACGGATGACATCCACAAACCAGTAGATCCCGTAATTATCAACAACGAGATTGATAACGAGGATGATTTGTTCCTTGATAGTGACGAAGACTGTGAATGAAGTTCCTGTGATATTCTCAGCTGTTTGCAGCACTTTTCAACCTATGATAACACTTAATACACGTTAGAGAGAGAGAGAGAGAGAGAGAGAGAGAGAGAGAGAGAGAGAGAGAGAGAGAGAGAGAGAGAGCACCGGTTTCATAATTCCTTTATCACTCTATGTAGTAGTGTTAATTATATACTGGGTTGTAGGTTAAACTGTGTGATGTAATTTGGTTACCCTATCTTACCTCGATACGAGGGGCAAAGGATTTAAGAGATCGTGATAGTAGGTGCATGATACTGGGTGAATAGGGTGAAGTCAACGCTCTTTAGCCTACTTCCATCTATATAACTTAAGAAAATACAATAACAATAATTAAATGAACACAGAATCTACAATAACCAGCATATTTATATAACATCCAATATTACTCAATATAATATAATAGACAGGAAAGGGGGGGCCGGAGACGGGGAGGCCGAGAAAGTGGGTAGACGGAGGGTGTGGAGGGGAAGGGGGAGGAATGAAGGTAGGGAGGGACGGGGCAGGGATAAAGGACGTTCGAATGCATGGGTTGACGATGCTTGGCAACACCATGTAAGTCAAGAGTAAACGCCTTAACTAAAACCATTTGAAAATATAGTATATTACCAAAAATTAGCGGGAGGTGTCTTGTACATTGTGTCAAAGGACCATTTCGAACAAATAATCAGTTTGAGATATATTTGAGAAAAACGATGACTCGCGGTCCCTGAAATGGACATAGTTAACTAACGTGCAGTTCTCCTATTATCCACAAGAACTGACGGGTAGCTGTGAACTGTTCTCTCTCTCTCTCTCTCTCTCTCTCTCTCTCTCTCTCTCTCTCTCTCTCTCTCTACACTAATGTACTCGATAACAGACACTACCCGTCACCTGGTGAAAACCGAAAGTACAGAAGTTATCTAATTACTCCTAACCTGGTTAATTTTAACTCTGTAATGCAGCCACTCTCGATTCAGCTTTTATTTTTTAGTAGCTTTATGTTATTTGGTTCTATCATAAATATCATATTACTTAGAGAGAGAGAGAGAGAGAGAGAGAGAGAGAGAGAGAGAGAGAGAGAGAGAGAGAGAGAGAGAGTAAAATTAAAATGACTCTCTCCCCCAAAACCAAGAGCAGGATGTAGCCTGTAACATCAGAAAATGATGTGCATCATAGTGCGGATTACAATACAAAATATACTTGCAATGGCGAAAGTAAAGGTCAAATAACATGACGATTCCGCCCAAATGAAAAATTCAAGAATATTTACTATTAGCACACAATTTAGTACAGATCATTCAGGTTAAGCTTTGCTTTACCTATAGAAAGACCGTTTTAAATGAAACACCCCAGGAGCTGAATTAACTTAAAAAAAACAATATTTCATTATCATAATTATTAAAGGTTTAACATATCATTTCTTCTCCAAACTAACAAAATCGTCCTTAGAGATATAAAAAAACATATGTTCATTGTTGTTCAATATCTACATCTATCTGTTACTCAGCTCAGCCCCCTTTCTCCTTTATACTTCTCTTCTCATTCTCCCTGTCCTCCTCCCCCCCTTCCCCCTCTCTCGTCATTACCCTCCACCAACCGGTCGTCTTACACTGTTTCTTCCTGCATGGCCGGACATTAAAGGGACTTTCTTTGTCTCACAAGAGTTGGCTGACGAAGATGGGACACTTCACGCCAAATGCAAAAGTCCATTTGGGAGGATTCTGTTAACACCGGAATTAGGTTTCTTGGATTCAGCTGTCAAGGTGGGCACAAGCGCGTGAGTAAATAAACGTTGAAATGAAATGTTGCATGATCTGAGGACAATTTCCTTTTGTGTGTGTGTGTGTGTGTGTGTGTGTGCAAGTCATGAAAAGGTCTGTTGTCAGTGAGACAACGAAATGAAGCTCCCTTTAGCAAAAATTATCAGGCTATTTACCTTTTTCTTAATAAGTTATTGAATGAAATATTCTGAACTAAAATAGGCATTTTACTTAACATATATATAATATTTTCACGTTTTTTATATACGAACATTGCATAATGTGGAAGGATGTGCTTTGAATGATGAAGGAGATTCATGGGAAAAGAATTCTTTGATGAATTTTAACTTATGAAATATAAGTGTGCTTTGGCAAAGATATTTTGTCGAAAAGAAATACTAAAATGTACTCTGATAGACTAATGTTCAGGTATTTGTGGAATGTTCATACAGTTTCACCACTTCTTCAGTATTATTTTTTTTTATTGCCTAACAGAGGTATGTATGTATGTATGTATGTATGTATGTATGTATGTATGTATGTATGTATGTATGTACGTATGTATGTACGTATGTATGAATGAATGTTTTATGCATAGTACGTTAGAAAGAAGATTAGATATCAGCATCAACTTTCCATTTCAAGAGAATCGACAAATGTCGGTCAGCGTGAAACAGAAGATATGATTATATATATAAAAAACTTACCTGTGCCCCAAAGCTATGGCAGAAAAATCCAGTTACCCATTGAAAAAATAAACTTCCTGATGGGACTGCAGTTTAATTAGAGCGCGATGATATTCCACAATACAGTATCAGGTTTTTATTACTTTGAAAAGCAAAACGAGTCACTTCCATTATGTGTTTCATAATTGGCATCTGTCAGTTGGAGAGACAATTACTATTCATTGGCAATTTGGTAAATGATATCGAAATGGGTAAATTTTTACAAGCATAAATTCCGCACAGCCAAACGATGAACAACGGAATTCTGAGACCCGTTCGTTTGGAAACCTTTGGTATGCGAAGGTATTAATTGCATTGGGATAATGGCCGTTTACGTACGGTTCAATTGGATGCACGCTCGACTGAATAGACGACTGAATAGAAACTAATCAACTGACTTTTCGTCAATGACCGTTGAATGAACATCAGCCATCAAATCTGAAGCAAAAGTCTCGTGATCAAACAGTAACCGAAATGAGAGGATCTTAACATAAGACAATAATGGAGCTTCATGATACGATGCCACAAAAGTCATCGGATAAATGATCAAGAACATGTGTATTTCTCAGCTTCCTACTAAACAGATATTCAGGATATAACAAGAGAGAGAGAGAGAGAGAGAGAGAGAGAGAGAGAGAGAGAGAGAGAGAGAGAGAGAGAGAGAGAGAGACAGACTCAGGCGCTCCTCTGGTCAGCAATTAGAAAGTCAAATTAGCGTGGAGAGAAACTTCGACATATTATATTGTTGTCGGCCTTAAAGGCATTTGAGCTCTCTCTTTCTCATTTTCGTAATCACATAGCATATACATATATACATATGTGTGTGTGTGTTTGTATGTATACACATACACATATATATGTGTGTGTGTGTGTGTATAACTGAATCACGAAAATATGGAACGTGATGAATATAAATAAAGATAAAATCCACGAAGGAAAGGGAAAAACTGGAGTGCTGCGAGGTCTTTCGACTTTCTGTCGCCCTAAGTAAAGGACAACAGACAGTCGAAAGGTCTCGCAACACTCCAGTGTTTCCCTTTCCTTCATGGATTTTATCTTTTATATATATATATATATATATATATATATATATATATATATATATATATATATATATATATATATATATGTGTGTGTGTGTGTGTGTGTGTGTGTGTGTGTGTGTGTGTGTGTGTATGTTTATGTTCAACTCTTCTCACTTCGCTGCATCATTACTTTCGGCTACAAAACCTACATTTCTCAGAAATCACCGAAGTTCAACCATATTCCAGCGCTAAGCCATAAACAGAAATCCAATACTACAAACGTCCAGTCCTTTCTCACATTTTTCAAATCATCTAATGGAAATAAAGGAAATGATTGCTCCTATGGACGCTGGTTCTGAATAAAGCTGATTTTTTTTCTTTTGGATTCCCCGCGTTACAAAGTTTGTTGTTATTTTGTCTTCTTTCCTTTTGGTTAGGAAATGTATGACGTCAATATGTATTGATTTGATTTCTCGATTAATTTGATCCTCTTGTCATGATTTTACATTAACTTTTATTTATTAATTGTTTTATCTGTCTTATCATTTATTTGTTCATTCATTCATCTATTTATCAGTTCATTCTTTCATTTATTTATTTGTTTTTAGGACCTTTTATGTTTATTGCAACCTGAAATGTACATGGTCGTGAAGAAGTTAATCATTTTTAACAACTAAAATATTTTCATTTCTTTTTATTTTCAGTCTGAAAACTTTTTTTTTGTAATTTCTCATTCTTAAATAGGAGTAATTTAAGAGTACTAAGAGTGCGAAATGAATTAAACGGATCAGTGCTTACTGAATATAGCATCCAGAAATCAACAAAGATATTTACCAGAATTTTACCAGTAAAAGTATTTGATAATTGTTGAGAAAAAAAATTCTCCTAAAATATATATTTTTCTGTTAATGGCAAAAGTAAGCACATTTTGTAAGAATAATGAATAATGGAGAGATTATGAAAAATACTACACAAGGAATAAAGACCACTGTTTTTGGGTTGATAACACAGATAAAACGGATCTGTAATAGACTGCTAATTGGGTGAGAGGCTTTTTTTATCCATTTCATCTGTGCTACGAAAAGTGAATAATTTCAAAAGTTATGAAGAAAAGCATTTCATTGCAAAATAATTTATGGAAGAAAAACGCCATTTTTATAAGATTTTAACAGACTTTCACTTTGGCAAAAAAAAAAAAACTACCTTTTACAATACTTTTCTTCCTCCTCATTTTACTTCCTCCTTCCGTTCCTCCTCCTCCTCTTCCTCTTCATTTCAGATACCCCACTGAGGAGAAGACACTCCTCATTCGCACAGAAATTAACCTCACCAATACGAATCGTTAACTTAGAGCTGAGAAAATTCCACTACAAAGGAGACAGCTCGAGTTATGCAATGTTGCAAGATCTTGGGAAGTAACTGAAAGAGAGAGAGAGAGAGAGAGAGAGAGAGAGAGAGAGAGAGAGAGAGAGAGAGAGAGAGAGAGAGAGAGAGAATTGAAGTTGGAAAAGGCTATTATTGCAAGAGTAAGTTAAGAGAGAGAGAGAGAGAGAGAGAGAGAGAGAGAGAGAGAGAGAGAGAGAGAGAGAGAGAGAGAGAGAGAGAGAAATGTAGGTTAAACAAGAAATGTAGGTTAAACAAGGCTATTACTACAGAGAATGGAATGGAAACAGAGAAACAGGCAGACAGAGCGAGAAAAATAGAGAATCAAGTCGTCCAAACAGGCAGACAGACGACAGGTAAACAGACAAGCAGACAGAGGACAGCTAGACAGACACACAGAGAAACCTTAGGCATAACAAACAACCACAGATGATTTACACAAAAGCAAAATTTAACAAGATTTCCGTGAATTTTATTCATCTGCCTTGGAGCCCTGACCAGAATCCAATCCGGGAGTCCTCTTCATCTTTACGTCGAGAGAATGAAGCAGTATTTTGGCTGGTGAATGCCTCTCCATTAGCGAACTATGCAAGGGCGTACTGGCATCATGAAAGAAATCTCTTCTTCTCTGCTCTCATACAGAAGACTTGGATTCCTCGACGGTCCGGTTCCCTTCTGAGGTCTCAGTGCTTGTTATTACTGGGACGGTTTCATTCCAGCTTTGACGAGCGATTAAAGGGGGAACAAAGACGTCTGAAGGACAAAAATAGACAAAGAATTCGTGAGGTCTTTTTTTTCTTTTTCTAAATATTATAAAGTCATGAGTTCCAGTTTAGTATACAATAGGCTCTATTGCTTTTCCTCGTTTGGCTGTTTTAGGTTCAGATGGCTTATTGTAGTAGGGTTCATTGTCCTGATATCAGACAAAATGGTAAAGGGTACGAACCGTCGAACTCTGGCTAACTGAAAGATTCGAACTTGTTTTTGATAATTTGTGTATTTGGAAGAAATAATGGTGACAGTGTTAATGAAAAATAATTAGCTACTACTATTTAGGCTCTTGACGACGACCACGACTAGGAAGAAAATGATGAAAAGCTTCAATCCTCTTCACCCCGCAGGACCAGCGTGACCTCTGACCTTTCCTGTTGGTATATATAGTGCAAAAATATTTTAAAGCGAAACACCTGTCCATTTTAGAATAATTCAGACCCCAAATAAAACCGCATAAGTTATATGCATTTCCTTCGTAGTATTTCAAGTAATGATACAATAAATAGAAATATATTTGAAATATTTGCGTAATATCATCAAAATGCTTTGAAAAGATGGAGAGTATTTTTCCCGTGTTTCCCATTCATCGCATTCTGTGGTTGTTACGTTTTAAACCGAACACTTTACGCTGATGGAATCCGAACTCATAATGTTCCTTGTAATCCAGTGTATTCTTTTAAATCTTTGCAAACTTTCTGATGCAAGAATTGTATGTATATATATATATATATATATATATATATATATATATATATATATATATATATATATATATATATATATATATATATATATATTATATATATATATATATATATATATATATATATATATATATATATATATATATATATATATATATATATATATATATATATATATATATATATATATATACATATATATATATATATATATATATATATATATATATATATATATATATATATATATATATATATATATGCTATATATAAGTATGCTCAGAAGTAGGAAGGTGGAAAGGTCGTGTGAGATGAGATACATTCCAAAATATAAGACGTGAAAGGAAGCTGAGTGGTGAGTGAATATGAAATATGCTAAACTTTCTATAAAGAAAAAGTTTCAAAGAAATTCAGAGTGGTTTTAAAAGACTTGGTCTCCTCTTCCATTATACCATTACTCAGGAGTTTCCAAGTTG